>NC_090649.1:54515611-54760611 GCF_040937935.1 Hyperolius riggenbachi | reverse complement strand
CTACTGTAAACAGGTAGGTACAGTGTGACTCTACAGAAATGAGTGCAAAAATAAATGTATCCTACAGAATGGATAAAACAATGCTGTAGATCATATCTCGGACAGACATCCGCAATATGCTCCGAAGATTTTTTTTTCATACAGGAAGAATACAGTACCGATGTTTGTTTAGAAAAAAAAAATACAGGAAGTCCTCAATTTCACACCAAGGCTGTGGGACATGGATGGGATTCGAAACCTACACAATAAATACACGTGTATGCCTGCAATTTAGTGTCAGGACAGATTTAAATCGCAGGGTACATTTTTGGAGTGTGCTAAAGCCTAGGGATGGTCAATGGGATGCAAATAATTCGAAGCTGATGCAGGAATAAGTAAATATATGCAAATTCCAAAGACCAAGTTTTATTTGATTGGTCCAATTTCAAGCTGCATATATTTGCATACAGAGTTTGCATAATTCTGCATCAAGTCGGAAATTTTTGCATCTCATTGACTATCCCTACTATAGCCTACAATGCACTGTCGATTTGATAAAAAATGTCAATAAAAACCAAAATGTATTAAAGGACAACTGTAACCTTAAAGGATACCCGAAGTGACACGTGACATGAAGAGACAGACATGGGTATGTAAAGTGCCTAGCACACAAATAACTATGCTGTGTTCCTTTTTTTCTTTCTCTGCCTGAAAGAGTTAAATATCAGGTATGTAAGTGGCTGACTCAGTCCTGACTCATCCAGGAAGTGACTACAGTGTGACCCTCACTGATAAGAAGCTTGTAAACAAGAAGAAGGTGTAGACCGAGAACCCGATATAGTGTAGTATTCAAAGTACAGGGATATATTGTATAATTTAAAGAATTTTATACTCACAAACATGGGTTACCGCAAAGGCAACCACTGTAATCGCAGGTGGGGAGAATTATGACCTGAGCCCACTCAGACTTAAGAAGTCGCTCTCTGTAGATAGGAAAAAAGATAGGGTAGCACCCCTCCACGCAGGGTGGACTTTATATAGTTGAAACTTTGAACAGAGGCGCCAAAATAGGATAAAAGCGTCTAAAGACTGCTTAAAAAGGGGGAAGCGGTGGACTTACCTCCCTCAAAATCAAACAGGCAGGGATTCGTTATTTATATCAAAATATAAACATTTATTGAACATACACTCCACTTTGCAACGCGTTTCGCAGGCACATTCCCTCTTAATCAGGCAATATACGGAGCAACTGTAAAGAATGCCAGAGAGTACCGAACTTAGACCGATGTATATTTAAAATAGTCATTATGTATAAAACAACTTTGATAACATGAATATTCAGGGGTCATAGGTTTGTAAATATATACTATGTGCTAGTTGTGTGGGTCAGCATAAATATAGGAATGTCGATAATGACAATCACAGCAATAACAATAATATAATGAGACTAATAAAAAATTGATTAAAAAAATAATTAAAAATTACCACGATAAATTAATCGTAGTATAGGATATATTGTATATTGTTTAACCACCCTGGCGTTCTATTAAGATCGCCAGGGCGGCTGCGGGAGGGTTTTTTTTAAATAAAAAAAAACTATTTCATGCAGTCAACTGAAAGTTGGCTGCATGAAAGCCCACTAGAGGGCGCTCCGGAGGCGTTCTTCCGATCGCCTCCGGCGCCCAGAATGTTTTGCTTACATCGTCGCCATAGCGACGAGCGGAGTGACGTCATGGACGTCAGCTGACGTCCTGACGTCAGCCGCCTCCGATCCAGCCCTTAGTGCTGGCCGGAACTTTTTGTTCCGGCTACGCTGGGCTCAGGCGGCTGGGGGGGACCCTCTTTCGCCGCTGCTCGCGGCGGATCGCCGCAGAGCGGCGGCGATCAGGCAGCACACGCGGCTGGCAAAGTGCCGGCTGCGTGTGCTGCTTTTTATTTGATGAAAATCGGCCCAGCAGGGCCTGGGCGGCAGCCTCCGGCGGTGATGGACGAGCTGAGCTCGTCCATACCGCCCGGCTGGTTAAGAATTGAATGCTAGGAATAGGGTATTGACCTTAGTATTAGAAAAATGAAAGTAGAGCAATTGTTGGGTGGTACATGATTGAAAATGAAATGATAATTAAATGATAGGAATAGGATGTTGACATCAGTGTTGGATAAATAATATACTTCTATTATATTTATCCAACACTGATATCAACATCCTATTCCTATTATTGAATTATAATTTAATTTTCAATCATTACCATTATATTGTTATTGCTGTGATCATCATTATCTACATTCCTATATTTATGCTGACCCACACAACTAGCACATAGTATATATTTACAAACCTATGACCCCTGAATATTCATGTTATCAAAGTTGTTTTATACATAATGACTATTTTAGATATACATCAGTCTAAGTGCGGTACTCTCTGGCATTTTTTACAGTTGCTCCGTATATTGCCTGATGAAGCGGGAATGTGCCTGCGAAACGGGTTGCAAAGTGGAGTGTATGTTCAATAAATGCTTATATTTTGATATAAATAACGAATCCCTGTCTGTTTGATTTTGAGGGAGGTAAGTCCACTGCATCCCCCTTTTTAAACGGTTTTTAGACGCTTTAATCCTATTTTGGCGCCTCTGTTCAAAGTTTCAACTCACTGATAAGAAATTCCCCTTTTTACCTCTTTCTTGCTCTCAGAAGTAATTTTCTGCTAGGAAAGTGTTTTATAGTTTTAATTTCTTATCAGTGAGGGGCACACTGTAGTCACTTCCTGTCTGAATCAGGACTGAGTCAGCCACTTACATACCTGATATTTAACTCCTTCAGGCAGAGAAAGATAAAAAGCAACACAGCATAGTTATTTGTGTGCTAGGCACTGTACATACACACGTCTATCTCATCATGTCACATGTCACTTCAGGTATCATTTAAAAAAAAAAAAAGTTAGATAATCACCAAAGAGGAGAGAAGGTTCTGGACCCCCTTAGAGCATTCATGTCAAATTCCGACCATTGTCCAAATCTGGCCCTCAGAGAAGAACAGGGAGGCTCTAAGGGATTCCGAACCCTCCCTACTCTTTGCCGAGTATCTTACTTTATTTTTAAATGTTATAGATTTCCTTTAAAACAACAAGGTCCTCTTGATCGATTTTTGATCACTAAGGGCTCGTTCACACTAGAGGCGCTTTTTGATTTATTTTTTTTTAAGCGCTGGCGATTTTTCAAAATCGCCCTGAAAGCGCTTAAACCATGATTTCCTACTTTAGATTGGGGCGAGCCGTTCGCTTTCCTTTCAGAGAAGCGCTGCATGGACCATTTTCGGGGCGATTTTGCTACAATGGAAGGCATAGGAAAAATGCAAAATGCTCACAAAAACGCTTTGTGCAGTGATTATGTTCGTGGTTTTAAGGATAAATACATTGTATTTATTCTTTTCCGGATCAAAGAGTCAAAAAACGGAATTGCTCTGCAAAAGCGCTTACAAAAACCGCCCAATGCACAGAAATCGCCAAGAATTGGGGAAAAAAAAAAAAAAGCCAAACGCAAACGCTAACGTGATCAGAACGCAATGTGAACAAGGCCTGATGGATCGAACAATGATGATTGAGAAAGGCATTTAATAAGCAATTCTTCAATCGTTCAGGATTGATTTCCTTCCCTTTTATAACAATACAATCTGAATGGTCGGGTCAAAAATAAAATAGTTCACTAAAAATTGTACCATTAATGGGCACCTTAAATAAAGCACAGTTGTTGAACTATAGGAGAGACAAGACCTGCGTAACCTTTACCTTATCATGTCTCCCCCCTGGTCAAGGATCGTCTATGCCAGTGATCTGCAAACTGGACTCTCCAGCTGTTAAGGAACTACAAGTCCCACAATGCATTGTAGGAGTCTGACAGCCACAGTCAAAACACAAAGGCAAATGCATTGTGGGACTTGTAGATCCTTAACAGCTGAAGAGTCATGTTTGCAGATCACTGCTCTATGCTATTTAAAGAATAATCGAGGCGAGAAATAAAAGTTAGCTTTACTTACCTGGGGATACTTCCAGCCTCTAGAGGTCTTGCATGTCCCTCGCCGCACCTCAGGTCTTCTCCCGGGTCTTACTGGCAGCCTCTGAAGTATTGCTGACCCCCGATGGGTCGGCATCCTCTGCGCATGAGCAGGCCTGCGCCCCGTCACCGAGAGCATACTGCGCAATACTACTATGCGGGTGCAGTACGCTCTCAATGATGTGTGTATGCCCAGGCATGCGCAGAAGACGCCAACCCATCGGGGGTCATCAACACTTCAACTTCAAAGGCTGACAGCGGGACGGAGGAGAAAACCAGAGCTGCGGCAAAAGACACACATGACCACTAGGACCTGGAAGAAGCCCCAGGTAAGTAAAGCTAACTTTAATTACTTGCCTTGGATTTCCTTTAAAACAACTCCAACAAAATATATGATTGGGCAGATTATGTAATTTCAAATTTGTATAATTTAAATACATGGAAAGTGAGAACTCCCTGCATATAGCAAGAATGTCAGTCAATTATAAGGAGCAGGCCCGTTTCTGTACACTATGGAGGTGGCCATTTTGGCAGCCAAGTTGAAATATTTTTTTTTCAAAATGGCAAAAACAAAATGGCAGCCAACACTGTGTATAACATTAACCTCCTTAGCGGTATGCCCGACACTGCGTTGGGCATACCGCTCTGTGGCCCAGGAATCCCCCATAAATAAATGTGCCTAATGGCTGCAAATCCTTAAGCTAGCACTAGGCTAGCTAGTAAGAGTGTCGGGCACCGCCTGATCCCCGCCGATTCCCCGGTTTATACGTTACCCCCCCCTGGATCCAGCGATCACGCAGCCTCCTGGCACAGCTCCGGACTCTCTATGGGGAGGATCGGGTTTGCACATGTCATCGGCGACGTAATCTGCGATCCTCCCCATAGTGCAGACCGGAGCTGTCCCGGGAGGCTGCGCCGATCACTGGATCCAGGCTGGGTAAAGTATAAACGGGGGAGCGGCGGCGATCAAAGGGTGCCGGAGACTACTTCTAGCTAGCCTACTGCTAGCTAGAGGGTTTATAGCCATTAGGGACAATTCTTTTAGAATCGGGCAAAAAACAACAACACCTCCTGAGCGGCGTAACGCTCAGGAGGTTGAATGCTCTGAAAATCTCAAATTTTTATTATCACTTTTCTTTTTCTTTATAACAAAATTATTACATATATTTTTTCCTATTTCAGCCTTGTCACTAGGGGCAAGAGTAGACGGACCTCTGAGATACATTGTTGTAGAATAATGGGTTCATATTACAAAGTATCTGAAAAAAACTAAATCAACAGCAACCAATCAGATACTCCCATTCATGTTCCACTACAGCATGGCACCAGAATTGGTTGCAATGTGGAACAAACAATTTTTTTTGAGAAACTTTGATGACCAAGGCCCAAGATTTCGTCCCTTGATAGGAGAAGCTAAATACTGCAATGTACAGACCTTTTTGTTTTTCAGTAGTTAAATGGTTTAATTACAGCAATTCCCTTTTTGAAGTTGCAAAACATCACATTTTTTAAAAACGATCTACAAAATAATCTTATAATGTACAAACATTTATGTCGGACTATATTACACGCATGTTCTTTAGGTTCTGAAAGTGGTTTAGCAAGATCCAGTGTTGAAAAGAAAATCTGAGAGGTCTTTTGAACTAACATCTTAAAGTTCCATGTATGTTATTTTAAAATACGCCTGCGAGACAAATGGCTAAACTACTCTGAGCATGTAATGACAAAAATACATAGTCAGAGGTTACCTGCAGTGTCAACTGAATGTCAAAATAATCAACAGCCCCGGAAATCCTGGTTACATAAATATTTTGCAAAAGTTGACTTCAAAAAGCCCACCTTGTCCTCACCTCTTCCATCTCCCTGATGGCCCTCGGTGTGATGAAGGGCTTTACAAATCAGCAGAGATGGTCAATGAGGAATTAAAGCATACTGGAAGTTAAAAATAAACCCCAAAAGTTAAATATTTCTCTCAGTAGTTGGAAGCCTTTTAGTGGTCCAGAGGATTCCCATATCATCATAGAACCCAATGTTCCAGCACAGAAGCCCTCTTCATCTTCTGGCCACACTCCCAGCTGAGAACTCACATGGCCAGTAGAATGAAGTTGCTTTTGCACAGCATTTTTCCTCAGTGCATGAGCACTTCCTTCTACTGGTTATGCACAGACCTTACTCACGCATGCCCAGCATGGATGTGCTTGTCCATGAGCAGGGGGCAAATAGAAGAAACCTATTCAACGTTGATGAGTCTAATAGGTTTAGAGTGACCCTGTGTGGAATAGGTGGGCTGCAGGAGGATCTGGGAATCCCCTGGACAAGCTAAATAAAATGTGAATGCCAGCTGAAATTATGAGCAGCTTATTGACCATCTCTACTGATCAGCAGGCACACTCTGGAGACCATGGTTCACGAGATGTCAACAGTCTCCATCTCTGGAATGCTTAAACATTTTGATAGAAAGCAACCTCTGGCTGTGTATTTCTTCATCGTATATTCCCTTTCTGTTGCCCACAAATATAACAGGTGTGCTTTAAATGAAAGTTTCAGGTGTCTTTTTTTAAGTGTAAGTAGTTCTAGATCTTGGGAGTCCCCACAGCTGTCTTCATATAGAGGTCATTGTCAAGTATGGAAACATGGAATGGAGCTCTACAGTCCTGAAATCGGAGATTTAGAGCATTGAGAACACAACTTCTGAACAAAAACTTGCATATGCCAAATCAACAGCACCCAATAAATAAATGTAAAGTCTTAAAGTATCCAATGGACGTATAATACACAGCCAGTCCTCTGAGGAAGGAACATGCCCAGAGGATTGAAAAGACCTCCAACCAGTTTGGAGACTGGTGGCCTCTAATTTCTAGGAAAACGCCACAGAACCTAGTAGAAACCATTATGTAAATAAACCCAAGCCTTCACACCTGCTGTATACTCAACATTAGGGCACAGGCTTGGGTTTAAGTTTTTCAGATGTCCAGTGGGCTTGCTGTGTAAAACAGATAAAGAATTCCATCTGAAGTCCAGAAATATGTAACAGTAGAAAGCACCAGAGACCAGTTTGATCGTCCTTCGTAATATGGATGCATAAGTCCATTACAGTAGATTTCACCGTAACACCGTGTAGGTAGATGTTTATTTTCCCCAGGATGGATGGAATCAAGAGTTTATGAACACAGATTGGGCAGGCCTGAAAACCCCTTGTAGCATGAATAAAGAGGGTAAAGCTTCAGCCTCTAGAGATGAACAGAAGCCGCCAAATTTTTATTATGATGAACAATGCAGGTTGCATTTCAGGGTTCATTTTGATGTTTGGTGGGCTTCTTTCTTCTGATATTTAAGATGGAAGATGTCATACTGGATTGTTCAGCTGCTTAACAATAGAAAGGGTATGTATTGTCAAACATGTATGGATTGGCTGTGCATTCAGGAGCTACAAAGTGGGTCCACAACTTGGTTTGACTGGCTTTTAAACTGGTTCTTCAGAAAAGAGTTAACCTCATTCTAAAAACTCAAAGTTACAGAGTACCCAGCAAGCTAAACACTCAAGAAATGGACGTTCAGCAACCTACAGGAGGACTATTGTTAGATAAAGAAAGAAGCCCAACATGTAGCAATGTCAAAGCAGTAGCAATATCTAATCTCTTGAAATGATATAATTATAAAGTCATTACACTTCCTCCTAAATCTCTCCAAATCTCAAAAGCTGTTTGCTTGTAGAAGAACTCTGGGCATCGCTCATATGTATACATCAATAGGAAGGGCTCCCTTTGTTCCTCACTGCTCCCCACCACTGTCAGATAAAAGAGGATTCCATAGAGTCATTTTCCAAGACGACCATGAGATCTACATTAAGGATTCTAGGAGCAGATTTCTCAAACCCAGTCCAAGGAAAACATGGGCAGAACTGGTGCGTGCAGATGTCAAGATCGAGGATTCTGATTGTTTGTTTCTGGACCTGTTGTTTTTCAGATTTGCTTCAATGTTCCTTGCACTGATTTTCATAAATCTGCCCCTCAGTTTATTAACTTGCATAGAGATGCAACAGTTTTGTGAAGTCAGATGCTTTATCTCATACTGGCTGTTCTGGGTTTAGGTGGTTGTGTGTTCTGACCCTTAAATAGATACTTTCCCCTCTTCTATGCTGAATCTATGATACCAGCTTCCTAGGACTTCACTCCTTCTCAGCAGGATGTTTCCAAGCCTATAGACATCACAGCTACCTGGTTATAAGGCTGGATGAGAGAGCTGAGCTCTGAATATGGCTGGGGTTCTAGGTGTTATGTTACGGACTGCCACCACTACTGTTAAGGTGGTACAGTAATGCATTATGCAGCCTTACCACCAGTTAGGCATGTCGCAACTCAGTACAAGAGCTCAGACTTCGCAAGGCCACTAATGTGGCTACATTTGGAAACGTTAATGGATTCATTTTTTCAAAAATCACTTAATGCTTCCATCTCGAACCCCTAAGTAAGCTGATAGAGGTTCACTCTTTCCTGAAGAACCTACTTATCTACATAGTGCTTCTCAAAAGAGATTTATTTCCACCAGTTCCAGAAGGAGTAATTCAAGTACTTCCTGCATCCTCTTCAATGACTTGGTTCATGCTGGTCCCATGTGAGATATGGGATAAGGGGTTGTTTAAGTCTCGGATGCTGCCTTGTCGTGACTGCTCATTCAGTCTGTGTGTACTGCTATGTAGAGAGTGGTCGGTAAGGCGGGACATGCTGCCTTGTGTGACCCGTTCCTCTATTCCTCGATAACTGCATGGCGTGTACCTGAAGAAATATCATCTTGTCATTATAAACATAACAAAAAAAAGCGATATCCCTATGCAAGGTAACTCAAACAAACATGTATGCTAGGAGCAAATAACCCTCTGCTTACACCAAGAGGTGCAAAACCGATAGTGTTATTGTTCATATTTGAGACATCGTGGTTCGGAACCCGAACACCTGCATTCAGCACCAAACAGTAGAATGGGTGCATGTCATTTAACGCTAAAACTTCCTCCTTCCAAGCTGGAAAGTTGAACCACCATGTCCCGAATTCGAACAACAACACTACGAACCAACCATGTGGAGGAGAGAGTATAGTTCAGTACTCCCTTTTGTTTCTGACGTATCTGTATCATAATACTAACAATGTTTCACAAATTGGTAAAATTGTATAAGTTGTTTAATTCTTAAGTTTACAGAGGCCAAGTTATAACAGTGTAAGAAAATGAGACCAGTGGTCTACAGCAACCCGTGAAATTCATTACTGACTTTTCCACCTTTCCCAAGCCAAGTAAAATAATAAAGCTGACCATAACTGTACAAAAATCAAAAGGGGGGGGTTACATCTGGCTATCTATACTGGGGGGAGCTACTTAAAGGACAACTGAAGCGAGAGGGATATGGAGGCCAGATACCACAAGGGGAAGTCTTTATCTAAAGGTACTAGAGATAGATCTCCAAAAAATTCTCCTAAAATTCCTGAAAAGTCACAGAAAAGCATGTAATGATTTAGTCACAACTGATCAGGCGATTTCTTTGCAGGTTACTGAATGGCTGTTTAGTCTACACAGCATGCACACTGTGAAACATGACATCATGACTAAATAAACAATCAATATCCTGAAGGTCACTATGGAAATAAAATGGGAGCTCCCAGCCCAACAGGCTATACACCAACCTGACTCAAACTTAGAAGAACAGATGACTAGAGCTCCACCTAATGGAAGTGTTTCCATTGGGCATGCAGAGACTTACAAATCAATCAGTCAACTGATCAATTTAATCACACACTTTTCCATGGATTCTCCTTGAGGAGAATTTATGTAGAATGAACATGTTAACCTCTAAAAAGAACCAACGTGTACTGGATGATAGCACCCCAATGTGGCCATTTTGGAGCACCTTCTACTGACTATGAGACCAAGCGTACGTGTCTCTCGTGTTTGCTGAGTACAGGGTGTACTGTTGTTAGAGGTTACCCGCTATGTGTCTGTAATGCTCTATCCTAGGGATATTATATGGATTTCTGATTATACTGAGACCTGTATTGCCAGCAGCGCGGCTGTGACAAACATTTATGTGCAAAGAGAAGGATTTATTCTTACTTTTTAGACAGCAAGCCGGACACTGTACTCCAATAAGGTGGTGAGCGCGGTATCGTTTGGTGTATATATAAATTGTGTCCCTTACCTTCCATCTCTAGAGCGATGGAGACTGCCATGGTAGCTGCTTATCTTGCTGTGGACGCTGCCCGCTTTACTCCTTTGGTCATCCATTACAGCCAGCTGAGTGGACGAGGCGTGAGTAGATGTTCCCTGAGTGGACGTCCCTCTTGATTTGCGGACGATGGGGGTATTGGGGTCTCGGAGAAGAGACTGGGCAGCAAAGTCCGGTTCCTGGAGGACCTGCCGGCTTTCGTTGACACCTCTGCTGAGAAGAGACAGACATTGGACGTTATACCATTGTGCCAGTTCCCAGCTGTAGAGAACATATATTGCACAACCTACGTAGTAATGTTTCAGTGAGAAAGTTTTAGATAGTCTGGCAGACTTTTTTTTATTTCTTTCTGGTCCTAATTCAATTACGGTATCTTTTCTCCTGAGTATTCTCACAGGAGATGCTTTATCATCTGATCAAAACACCTTTTCAGCATCTAACAACTGAAAAAGTGCTAAAAAAAAGTAGTTAAGAAAATATCAAAGAGCCTCCGACAACCTGTTTTGAGAATTTTTTTTGTATTATTTTTGGTAACGGAACAGGTAGTTTATTGTGATAAGATAGAGTCAGTTAAACAGTGACTTTGGAGCTATCAAAGTCACTGAACTTGTGACTTTTATACTTATTGTACATTGGGTCATTGACTAACCAAGTATCAAAGCCAATGGCAGGCTAGCAACTGTTGAAACTCCCACATTTTTATCAAGACGGGTTTATAACTAATTGGCCTCACTCAGTAATGGGAAATAAGAGACATTTTCACTCTTGCCTATCACATTCACTTCAAATGCATATTAAGGATCAGGATGTTTTTAAAGTGAAACAAGCACCATATTTAGCACCCAGGACATCTCAATAGCACATTAAAAATGCATGCCAACAATATATCTCTTTATTTAAAAAAAAAACCTTCAATTTCACCCTTTAGTTTTACATTTAAACACTTAAGGACCATAGGCTTACACCCCCTTAGTGACCAGGCTATTTTGTACTATTTAGTACTCTGCAGCTTTAAGAGCTCGCTGTAGAGCCATACAACTTAGCAAACAAATGAATCCCCCCCCCTTTTTCTGCTCCGATCGCTGCTGCAGGTTTCATTTTTTTTTTATACATTTGTTATTTTATTTTCAATAAATGAATCTATGTTTTATTTTATTTTTTACCCCCTCCCTCCCTCCCTCCCTCCCTCCCTCCCGACAGCCAATCCCAGCGATCCTCTTTCATAGGAATCAGCCTATGAGAGAGGATCGCATCTGGTGCCTCCCCAGGGGACAGCCGTGTCACACTGCTGTCCCCAGTACAGCGTTGCTGTAGATCGCAGCGCTATACAATGTAAATAGACAGCGGTTTCGCGTCTGATAGCGGTGATCGTCACTGGGAGACTGTTGACGGAGCGGAGCTCCGTCACTCAAGCGGGGATGCTCGTGCGATTCCCTGCAAACCACTCCTCCAGGACTTGACAAAAATTGGCGTTACGCGGTCCTGGGGGAGCCACCTTGTGGCCGCCGTTAGGCAGTCGTAAGGTGGTTAAAATTTAGCACAGGCTTTATTAGCCTACTAGAGATGTATACACAGACTTTATCAGCCTAATTAAACTACTTTAACCTCCTGAGCGTTACGCCGCTCAGGAGGTGATGCAACTTTGTGCCCCCCCCCTCCCCCGCTGAATAAATGTGCTGTAATACCTGCAAAACCTTCTGCTAGCACTAGGCTAGCTAGTAAATGAGTCCTGCACCACCGATCCCCGCCTCTCTCCCGTTTATACATTACCCCGCCTGATTCCAGCGATCGGTGCAGCCTCCCCGTTGGCCGCGGGATTGCTGGATCCGGGGGGCTGGGGGGGGTGTAATGTATAAACGGGGGATCGCAGGGGAGCGGAGTGTGCAGGACTCATTTACTAGCTAGCCTAGTGCTAGCAGAAGGTTTTGCAGGTATTACAGCACATTTATTCAGCGGGGGGCACTCAGGAGGACATATAGCGGTATGCACGACACAGTGTCGGGCATACCGCTAAGGAGGTTAATTAGGACAATTTCTTCAAAGAGCTTATCTATAGGGAATGTGTGACAATAGCCTCTGTGACTTCTGTAAATAAAGAAAGGCAAGAAGGGGAGGGGGACATGGCAGCTTCTATAGCCATCACAAGCCAGGAGAAATACTAGGGAAAGAAAATGTGCTTAGTTCCTTTAATTTCCCCAGCAGCTAATTGGGTATTAAAAATATAACAGTGACTTCGTCTGTTTATTGAGTGACCCCAAATGGTAATGCTTCCACTAGCGGCCCTCATCTCCCCCTGACCATTCAGTGTTGAAACTCACTCCTTCTTCTTCCGGCCGTGGAAAAAGCTGGCCCATTCGAAACAGGTCTTCTTGCTGCCCACCCAGAAGACGGAGGGAATGCCCACCACGAGGGCCATCAGGTACTTCATCAGAAATAGGATGAGGTCAGGACGGCTTGTCTGTTGGACCTGCAAAGACGTAAGGAAGTCGTGAGGTTCCATTAGCCAAACTCAACAGTCAACAACTGTCAGAAGAGAGTGCTGGCAATGGCAGAAAGGGATGGGAAAGTGGAGGAGGAGGAAACAGAGAAACTCAGAGCAGAAAAACTGTACTAAAGGAACTTGTCATTTGTGTACAGACAATATTACTTGTGCACAAAAGCAAATATGATAACTATATAGCTAATAAAAAGTAGGAAAACACAATTTTATTGAATGTCATGTCAGAGATTTATCCCATTTTAACTCCTTTCGGACCGACGCAGTTTAAATCTACATCGGGCGGGTGGCGCTGTGGTTCTGACCGGACATAAACTCTACTTCCCATTCACCGTACGTCCCCACCATTCCCGCTGCAATGTGCTGCCCTGCCGCCTCTATGACGGCAGAGCGCTGTGAGCCGGAAAGGACCAGTTTTTGGCTCCTGGCCCTGTCATTACTGTAAGCCAATCCCATTGGCTTACATTGAGTGACAGGGTCAGGAGCCAATGAAAGCGGCTCCTGACCGGCGCACAGCGATCTGCCGTTATAGCGACGGCAGAGAGAGCAGCCTGCGGCGGGGACAGAGCGGCGGGGACAGAGCGGAGTGAGCGACGGACTATTGCGGCGATTCGTTGGAATGCACATTTTAGCGTACCAGCAGCCTCAGGTCCTTAAGGGGGCAGAAGCTGCTGGTACCGAAGTGGTTAATGTCCATGCAATGTGTGTGTTTTTGCAAACAATGGGCCCGACCCAATTCGCTTTTCCGCCAAATTTTCTCCTAGGCGATATTTTCACATCTAACCAATAAAATGCTGTGTAAGCCACCAGCCAGCAAGGAAATACGCAGAATAATTCTGAAGAACTTTTCACCTACTTTTTGGTACTTTTTCAATTACAAAGTGCTGAAAAGTTATTGAAGACAGAAGATGAAAAATATCTTAAGAGAAAAGGCTTATTAGATCAGGTCCAATGGCCCTTTTTCAATCCACTTTAATCTCCTACGTTTTCTCCTAGGTCAGTGGTTCTCAACCTTCTCAGCACATGTACCCCTTTGTGGGTCATCCCTAAGCAAATGTACCCCATACTGAAGAAAGCGCCACGGCAAAAAAAGTGGGTGTAGCCATGACATGATGTGGTTAACAAATGAGATAGGGACTGTGTCCATACTACACTCAGCAAGCAAGCTCCAGTTACATTCAGCAGCGCCAGTTCAAAAATCCCGCTGCGCACGCTATGCTCCATTGAATTTACCTTTCAAAGTACCAAGTGCTCATGCAGGAGATGAGCAGAAGCACTGCGATTGGCCGACAAAGCTGCCTGTCACAGCTGCGCCCACTACGTGTTCTCTCTGCCTGAGCCCGCCCACACCACCATTTTGTCTGCGGCCCCTGGGGGGCCCCCTGACAAGTGCTAATGTACCCGCAGGGGTCCACGGACCCCAGGTTGAGAACCAATGTCCTAGGTGATATTTTCACACTGTATCAATAAAATGCCTTTTAGGCAAGAGAATAATAATAATTTTGCAGTAATTCTTCAATGGCAGGGTAAAGAAACATTTTTTTAACAGGAGATTAAACAATATCTAATAGGAGGAAAAAGTGAATTGAATAATGGCCGGTATCCATTATCACACAATACATTAGGATAACGCAGTACGTTGATATATACAAACATACCCATTGTGATGTATGGCAAGTGCATTAGAGTGCACCAGCATGCTGCGTTACTGCCCAACGCAATGCGCATAGTGTGACTGCAACATCTGTCACTGACTAATGAAGACCAGAGGGTCGGGGATTGAGATCAGACTAAAGCCTTGTACAAATTTCAATTATGATTGGTCAATCGCTGACCCATTTTACCACCTTCATGTCGTATGAGAGCTTCCTGCACAATCTGCTCATAGCATTTAATATCTGTTGACTCTCATACTACATGGAGGTTGTAAAACTGGTCAGTGATAGGCCAATCATAAAGTGAGTAGCAGGCTTTAGGATATGTACACACATCCAATTTTGATTGACCAATTTGTTTATAGTATTTAAAATCTGTTGCCCCTCATACTGCATGGAGATGATAAAATTGGTCAATCCAAATTAGATGTGTGCGCACACCCTAAAGCAGCGTTTCTCAACCTTTTTACCCTTGAGGAACCCTGCAAATAACTTTTGGATCTCAAGGAACCCCTGCAAACAATGTTTTGGTCTCGAGGAACCCCTGCAATGTTTTAGCAGGAGGCACGGTCTTTAAAAGTAGGTGAGGCTGTTAATTTCACTAACTCCTATTACACTGCCACTCATTACACTGTGTTTATTATTATTCTGACCCCTAATTTAGAGATTCTTTTTACAGTACCCCCTATTATAATGTGCTCTATTATACTTCCCTCACGATGGGGTAAAATGCCAAGGAACCCCTGCAGAGTCCTCAAGGAACCCTGGGGTTCCAGGGAACCCTGGTTGAGAAAGCCTGCCCTAAAGGGTCAGCAGATATTTAATACTATAAGCAGATTGTGAAGGTAAACCATCATACTGCATGGAGGTGGTAAAATTGGTCAGTGATTGGCCAATCATAAATTAAAGTGTGCACCAGGCTTAAAGAGGACCTGTAGTGAAAAGAACATCAATAAAATTGCTATTTTTTTTTTACAATATTCATTTATGAATTATTTAGTTAGTGATTGCCCATTGTAAAATGTTTCCTCTCTCTGATTTACATTCTGAAATGTATTACCACTAGTGGCGACGTATTTAGTTCTGCCAGGTGATCTGTACGGAACGTTCGTTACTGAGGGCTCCTTCACACCAGAGCCTGTTTTCTGAGGTGCAACGCAAAGTCGAAACTTTGCGTTAACCAAGGTAAAATGAAAGTCCATAGACTTTCATTTAACATTTCACATCCAACGCTACGTTTTGGTGCGTTGCGGTTCTACGCACCCGGGAGCGTTTCTTTGTCGGGAGCCAGCATTTTCCCGTTGGGTGAATTAATTACTACCGCCGCTGATTGCGTCGCACCGCTACATCCTGACGACACACCGCAGGGCATATAACGCTTGCGGGAGAACGGCTCCTGCATGCGTTCTAGATGTGAAAGAGCCCTGAGAGTTCTATACACAGAGGGAGATACGGCTTGCTTGGCAGTTGAAAAAAAGCTGCTATTTCCCACAATGCAATGGGGTTCACAGACAGCCAACTGCCAGGACCAAGGTCATGACATCACACTGTGGGAGGGGTTTCACCACAATATCAGCCATATACACCTCCCTGATGATCTGTTTGAGAAAAGGAAAAGATTTCTCATGGGAAAGGGGGTATCAGCTACTGATTGGGATGAAGTTCAATCCTTGATTAAAGTTTAGTTAGTAGAAAGAAAGATGAGGATCTCAGATTTCAACTAAAACCAATTGAGAAGGAGCGAGGGAGAAAAGGGGGGCGAGTATGAAGAAATGAAGGACACGACATGAGAGTTCTGCATTCTTTATTAGCACACAAAGGCAGGACTACAAAGCACCACGCAAGGCTTCCATTTGTTGTCCAAACACAACACAAGTGCTGCAGAGTGCTCTTCTAACTGGCAATGATGACAGCACTGCGAAGCACTTCAATGAAAGATGTTTTTCTTGGACAGTTATTGTGCTACAAGCAGAAGTAAAAGTGAAGTGAAGATCTCTGGCAAGAAAGGCAGACAGGGTGTCTCGCTGGGCCGTTCCTATAGCACGAGTTTTGGAAAGCAGCCAACTAAGATGGCTAAAGGAGTAATATTTATAGTCACTTTCTTAAAGAGTGTAAACAAACGACGACAAAACATTTGTAAGCGCACAACCTTGTCTCATCTCAGCATATAGTGATGTGTACAGGGGAAAAAGTTACGTGTTCATAAATGCCAAATTAAACAGGTGGCTTTTCAGTTTTGATTTAAACGTGTCCAGGGTTGGAGCTGTCTGGATTAAGCTTGGCATGGCGTGCCAAGCGGTATGGGCAGCATGAAAGCTAGGGTTTTAAGTTACACTCTAGGGGTGGTCAAACAAAAAGTGTCATCATCACGGCACTCACACTACAAGAAAGAGATTGGCCGGTACCCAAACAGAACACTATCAGTGGTGTCATTGGTCTGTGGAGAGTGGACAGGCTGCATGCTTAGTGATGTCACTTGTCTCCAGAGGATGGATAGGCTGAATTCCCTGATTCACCAGTTGAGAGAGATAGAGGATAGGCTGCATTCACAATGATGTAATTGGTTGGTTGCTAAACAACAAATAATGTATTGTTGGTGATGTTACCATATATACTCGCATATAAGCCGACCCTCGTATAATCCGAGGTACCCACTTTTCCCCTCAGGAACTAGGAAAAAGGGATTGACTCGCGTATAAGACACCCCCCCCTCCCCCTGGTAGCCAAATGTGCCTTCAGTACAAGTCATTCCTTCTCCCTATAGCCAGATGTGCCCAAAGGATGATACAACTGTGTCTGAAGATGCCACTAGATGGCGTCATAGATATGAGACACAGTGATTGCCACACAGGAAG
The DNA here is from genome assembly GCF_040937935.1 of Hyperolius riggenbachi. Classification (NCBI taxonomy): domain Eukaryota; kingdom Metazoa; phylum Chordata; class Amphibia; order Anura; family Hyperoliidae; genus Hyperolius; species Hyperolius riggenbachi. The sequence goes on along the minus strand of NC_090649.1, from coordinate 54,743,364 downwards.
AATCCCCGATCATTGCATCAGCTGACATGTTGCTTGCCCGCTCTGCTCCACAAGCCAGGGGACACAGGTAGTCTAGAGCAGTGCACTCTGCACACCATGTTGCAGGGGATGGGGGGGAACAGACACAGCAGGGAGCCAGCTGGCAAGAGATCACAAGTGCACAATACTTATGCTCCTCTGCGGGTAACAAAACCTGCTCCACCGTCCGTTCTGCTCCACTGACTTGCATATAAGCCGAGGGGGTAACTTTTCAGCACATTTTTTGTGTGCTGAAAAATAGTCTTATACGTGAGCATATAAGGTAATCTGACTGGCAGTGGGCACCTCTCACTCGCCCTCATGAAATACAGTCCAGCAGTGACATAACACACTCTCAATCATAGTCAATGGAAGCAGGCTCACTAAGCACAAAGAAGGGTGAGACAGTTTTCAGGTAATTTCTGAAATTTTTCCATTTCAGAGCTTGTGGCTGGTATAGCTCTATAAGAGGAGGCACTCGAGTCCTCATCCAGCAAGAATGCCAATTAATTCATTATACCCGTGGGCAGCATGCACTGGGGAAATGGTACCCGTTACTTAGCAACAAATTAATAAGTAATGGGACGGATTATTATAGGTTGCCTGGCAACCTGCAGAATTGGGTCATCTTTTAAGGGGCAGTCTCATGCCATCTACACTATCTGAGGGGCTACTTCCTCATCAGTGCATGGCAGGTATTCTGTAGTACTGGTCCAAGCCCTATCCCATAGAGCCATATCAGCTTCTGCCATGCACCGATGAGGACCAAAAAATCTGAAACAGGCTGTCTGCATGTTGGGTTGATGTGGCTCTGTAAAATGTATAAGCTTTAAAGAAAACCTGTAAGGAAACAAGTGCCCCTGGGGTGTACTTACCACAGGAGGGGAAAGCCTCTGGACCCTAATCCTCCTCAGCCAGGTTGATCTAGTGCCGGCTCCCCTGCAGCGACAATTATATTTACATTCGGCGGTGCGCGCAGGCACAATAGCGACTTCTGGCTTAGCTCCGGTGGGAATAGCAGAGTCCAAACAGGTCCACTCTACTGCGCAGGCACAGACCTCCTCTGCAGTAGAGCGAACTTAATCGGACTTGGCTATTCCCGCTGGAGCCCATCGGAAAGCCGCTACTGTTCAATGTCCGGTGTACCAAAATAAGCACCATACAGCTACTAGGCACACAAACAATAATCTGAATGATCCAGGTGTCATTTACATATATTATCCTTTAGGTTTACCAAATTCAATGCAACTTCATCAAACTCATTTGGAGTTTTTACTTGTTCCAGAAAGGTGTTCACTACCATAGTTTGCAAACTCTCTAAATAATTAAAGGGGACCTGAACTCAGAACTTCCACTCTGCTCTAAAAGATAAGCAACAGCATTATAACCTGTAAAGAAAACATATTTGTTACAGCCAACACAAATCCTGAAGTAAATCTGCAGTGTGCCTACTTCTGGCTTTCATGGAAGCAGACATATTGTTAACATCCTGTGCTTTCAAATGCGCTTTTCTGCCTTGGCAGTCAGGTGACACAGGGGAAAGATCAAATTACAACTTGTGATCAGGCACAGATGAGGGGGAATTAGACAGCCTAAACTCTCTAAATACATACAGGGTGTATTTCTCGATGTTTCCCTTCTGTCCTGCAAAAGAGTTAAGGCCCACTTTAAATGTTCTGCTGGAAAGGTGCAGTGAAGTTTCTGATCTTTAGTGCAGAGTGCTGATAAGCATCCCCTGTGGGTACTATTGTCACATGCGCCCTGAGTGACAGAGGCGGCAGAGAGCAGTCACTTGTGAAGCCACACACTGCAGCAGCTGCTCTCTGTGTCGCTGGTTTGTGCAGCTGCTGGCAATGTGAACTGAACAAATGTTTTGTGTTGTCTGGCCACATTACCCCTGAGAGCAGGGAAACCTCCTCTGTAGACACATCTAATGCACCTGAATCAGCCCAAAGTGGCACAGTGGTGTAGAGGTTAGCACCCTCGCCTTGCAGCGCTGGGTCCCCAGTTGAAATACTAGCCAGGGCACCACCTGCACGGAGTTTGTATGTTCTCCCCCATATCTGTGAGGGTTTCCTCCGGGCACTCACAATTCCTCCCACATCGCAAAAACATACAGATAAGATAATTGGCTTCCCCCTAAATTGGCCCTAGACTACGAGACAGACTACATAATACATACATAGACATAGGACTATGGTAGGGATTAGATTGTGAGCTCCTCTGAGGGACAGTTAGTGACAAGACAATATATACTCTGTGCAGCGCTGCAGAAATGTCGGTGCTATATAAATACTAAATAATCTACAAAACCAAGCATCTGAAAACAACAATATTAAAAAGTAAAGGACCACAATAGTGAAAAATGTATTAAATTTTAAAGTGAACCAGAGACGAAGCACCCTCATGTATTTTACCGTATATATCAGTTGGAACATTAGAGAAAACACCTACCTTGCTTTCTGTTTCTAATCAGCCCTGACAAAATTCCTGACTGAGCATTCAGTCTGGATTTGCTCAGGAATGTTTATAGCTCAGTCTGTGTTCTCTCATGTCTTTTTAAGTCCAAGGCTGCCCCCTGCTGGCTCTGCTCAGGAATCATTATAGCTGAGTCATTATAGCAAAACCAGACTGAATGCTCAGTCAGGGATTTTATCAGGTCTGATAAGAAACAAGCTGTGCAGTGCAGAATGAAACAGAAAGCAGGGTAAGTGTTTTCTCTAATGTTCCCACTGATCTATATGGTAAAATACATAAGTGTGCTTCATCTCTGGTTCCCTTTATGCATGTACTGTATGCACATATTTATCAAAAGGTAATCCAGGATTAAAATGCACGATACATTATTTTTCTCCTATGTTCCTGTAGCTTACATTAGGCAGTTAATATATGACAGATATGGCAGATACCGACTAGCCCATCTCGTCATGGGGGATCCTCAGGGTGTTTTTTTTTTTTTCATTTTCTAAAGCATGTTCTGAATGGCAGTTGCTCGATCCACCTGCCAAAATAGTATGCAAATGAGTAGGCAAGCCGGCCAACATCTTTGCATAGATCCTTTCCAGGGATTGCTTTCGTAAAGGATAAAAGGAGATACTGAGAATTCCCCATGAGGAGATGGACTAGTCCAAAACCTGTCACATCTGATATTTACTGCCTACTGTGACATAAGAAATTTATAGTGCATTTGGCTCTGGGAGGAATGTACTTCATTTAAGTATGTATGTTACAAGTGAGTTTTACATGTTTACAATTCTTTTACGATAATGGGCCTTTAACAAGTTAATCTGGAACCGCACGATTCCACGCTCGATTCTCGTATCTTTTTCCATTCATCGCTATGAGAAATCGAGCGAGGAAACGATCCGGAGCAATATCGGATATGACGGATTTTACCAATCGGATCCATCTATCGCACGGAAAATCGTACCGTGTGTATTTGGCATTAAGTGTTAATACAGAGGCACACCTGGTGGTGGAGAAGCTATTCCAGTCGGGATGGGGGGGGGGGGCTCAACCTCTGCTCAGTGCTCAACCTCTCTAATGCTGGGAATACATGGGTCGATCCGGCGGCCGATTAGCCGGATCGATTACCGCTTGTCCCCGGCGGCGCTCCTTATCAGCGCTCGATTCCCTGCCATTGTCCGCCGGCGAGGATCGAGCGGGCGGGGGTCGATCAGCGTGATCGGACCAGCTGAATATTATCAGTTGGCCGGATCAGCTTCTCGATACACGGTACAGAAACGTACCGTGTAGCCCCAGCATTAAGGTAGCCATACACTGGTCGATTTGCCATCAGATTCGACCAACAGATAAATCCCTCTCTGATTGAATCTGATCAGAGAGGGATTGTATGGCCACCTTACTGCAAACAGATTGTGAACCGATTTCAGCCTGAAACCGATCACAATCTGTGGTGCTGCCACCGCTCACCCCCCCCCCCCCCCCCCGCATACATTACCTGCTCCGCCGGTGCGACTGCCCCCAGGTCACCGCTGCTCCGTCTCCGCTCTGGTCTCCGGCCCCGGCATGCTTCACTTCTTCCTGCCCGGCAGGAAGTTTAAACAGTAGAGCGCCCTCTACTGTTTAAACTTCCTGCCGGGCAGGAAGAAGTGAAGACCCGGAGACCAGAGCAGAGACGGAGCAGCGGTGACCGGGGTGAGTCGCGCCGGCGGAGCAGGTAATGTATTGCCGCTCTATTGCGTCGGTCGTCGGGCACTCGAACGCTGCTAGCGACGCGCTCCCTACCCGCGGGCGATTGATGGTAATTTTCCGCACGGAGCGATCGATGGGATCGGACGAAATAGATCGAAATTCGGCGTGTAGCGGGAACGATGTGACAGCAGATTCAATCCCAGTGATCGAATCTGCTGTCGATCTGGCGGGAATCGGCCAAGCGTATGGCCAGCTTTATGCTGGGAATACACCATACAATTTTCTGTTAGATTTTCTGTTACAATGCATAATTAGATTATTTTCTGTAGAGACTGGCCCTTATCTCTGGTGCATTGTCTTCTGCTTATCTCCTGCTGAGTAGAACAATGCCTAATTGCTAAGCAGATAGATGGTTAGATAGATCATTTCCAACATGTTGAACTTTATCTATCTGGCAGGTAAATCTAATGCTGGGCATACATGGCCCAGATTCTTCTCATCAATCGAGCCGCTTATGGCTCGATTGATAATTTCCGACATGTACGATCACCGTGTGGATCGATTCCCGGCACGAATCGCTGATAAGCAAGTGCCCGCGGGGACGAGCGGGAATCGATCCGCGTGCAATCACATCGAGCCTCAACATGCCGTGTATGCCCAGCATAACAGAGAATTGTATGGTGTATTCCCAGCATAAGATACAGCATAGGAGTTGTTGAGGCTGCACTTGTTATGGCATACCTCCCAACTTTTTGAGATAAGAAAGAGGGACATTTAAGGCACATCCCTAACCACGCCCCCGCCACACCCCTAGACACACATACCATAAAGATTTCATTAAAAAAATTATGTTGCTTTATAATGAAAACCTCACTAGTCCTTTCTAACCTGGTTCATTTTTCTTCATATTAACACTTGAAAATAAGAAATATATCAATTTACAGGATGGGAATAAAGTTTAGAGTCAATTAAACACATTTTTCAGTAGATAAAATACATATATTTACACAGATCTGTACATCAGTCCTGAAAGAGGGACAAATGAGGAAGAAAAAGGGACAGAGGGATTGAGTTCCCAAAGAGGGACTGTCCCTGGGTGGAAGGAGTCAGAGTGGCCGCATTGTAATGAAAGCAAATTAAGTCAACCACACTTGCTAGAGGACAGCAGCAGATGAACCCCCAGGCCATAGGGGTCACAATGTGAGGAGGAAATGTGATTGGGTGATTGGCTTCAACGAGGGATAACACTGGAATGAGTCAATGTTGCAGAACATTTTATGGAAACATGATGTCAAAAAAACTTTGTTTTCCTAAAAAGGGACATGGTGGCTAAACTCTCGTTTCTTCCGAAGTGGGTCCCGACTCCCAACCCCAGGGCTGCTGGGATTCCGCTGCTATCTAGCCACGCCTCTGCTTGTAGGCATGTTTTATAAACACTTTCCCAGACATATTTATTCATGGACAGTGTTTATAAAACATCTCCTCATGTTTCTACAGGTGGATGAAGCAGCAATGCCAGTGACTAGCTGGAGATCACTGCAGCCATTGCTAGCAGCACCACAATGGCTGAAAGTCACATGGTGCAGACCGCTATGCCTAGTAAATATAGCTGAGATTCTATTCTGATGACAGATTAAAGTGCTATAAAACTCAGCATTTCCTCTTTGTTCTAAAAGATTATTTAGAGCATAAAATCTAATACAAGAAAAAAAAATTGTAGCTAAACAGCATTCAGTTATACTCAGTTATACACAGCTAGTTGTTCTTCAGTGGAAAACACCTTGCTTCAGTGGGCAGCTTCTGGCTGCATCCATAGAGGTGATAACATTATCTTTTGTTTACATTCCTTTGCCAAATACTGGTACATTTAGCAAATATTAGCAAAGAGCAGAAACTGGGCTCTCTCTGCTTCAAGTATATGTGCAACTGAGAAGTGATCACTAGATAGATTTTAATATATAAATGCAGCATTCAAAGCCGATAAACTGTACTTTGGGAATTTTTTAATTTGTAGACTGACAATATTACTTGTGCACACAAGCAAATACAATAACTGTATGGGTAATAAAAGGTAGGAAAACACATTTTTATTGAATGTAACTTTTTCCAACTTTAAGTGTCAGGAACCGGCCCGCGGCACGCCTGCGTATACGGTTCCCGACTGCGGGTTTAACCAGATCAAGCGGGGAGCAGCCTTATTCGAGCTAAAACAAGGCTGGGACCCCTCAGAACACCTCTCACTGCCACCACTAGCGGTTCGCTAGACACTTCCACTCTGCTGTCGAGTCCTCAGCGCGCAATCCGCGTTTTCGTATTCGGGTCAGCTTTGCGCTTAGGCCGAATACGGGAACGCCACGCACCCACACACAGTTACAATCTTAAAGTGTAGTGAAGCAAAACCACCAACAGTCGTTCCGAACTATACTGTTAGCCACTCAGCTGTTGAGCTACTTGCACTGGCGTTTTCGTACGTTGGGTCAGCTGCGTGCTTTAGGCCATCGTATGACAAACGCCCCACACACAATGCAATTACAATCTTATACGGTAGTGTCGCTCAATCATACAATCAGGCACGGACTTATACACACTTCAATCTTTTCTAGGCTATGAGTGTTAGTTTAGTACAGCAGAAGTCAAGCTTATTAAATAATAATTTAATATTCCAGGGAAAAAAGTGGAACGATGCAGAACAGAATATATACAAAAGATTACAAAAAACAGAGTAAAAAGTTACAAAGATAAAAGTTACAAAAATACACACAAAGCGATTTGCTTACCAAAATAAACGGGGAAATAAACGTACCAGCGTATCGATCTGGCGTTTTTGCGGGAGTACGCACTTTCTGGTCAAGAACCAGGTTAGTTCTAGCCGTGTGTGCTATCTCCAAGAACTAAAAGTTGTGGCTATCCTAGCTGCTGTTTTATACTGTGAGATACGCCTGGAGCCTGCAACTTCCTTGGGGAGGGGAGGAACTAGTTTTTAATTAAATCTCAGACATAATTCTATTTCCAGGTAAAAGTCTATACATCAAAAGATTGTGAAGTGAAGCTTTTCAACTCCAGGTGAAAACTTGATTAAGGCTTTTTCCTGTCTCCGTTTTTAAAGTCTGCAGAGATTTCCAACCCCTTCCAATAGATGTAATTTACAGGGTATAGTTTGCACCTCCACCAATAATTCAATTTCCTCACAATGAAATAGTGTTTAACACACATGTCAACTTTTGGTGAAGAGACTCTTCCTGACTAGTCTAGAGTTCTTCACAATGCTTTAACAGCCTTCCTCAACAGAAGTGTAAATGTTTTAAGTGTCAATGACTTCAACACTTCACTTCTGCCATTGTCTGATTACCCCAGCTCAATTCACTGAAGTCCTCTTTAGATGCAAATGTAGGTCTATTGACCCACACACACAATCACATGAACAGTCCATGAATCTAGCCTGGCATATCTACACCTTTGACATAACATAGCAGATATAAAAATGGGAAAATGAAAGAAATATTTTACTGTATTCCTAACATCATCAGCCTCATAACTAGCTGCTATATTCCTGACATGCCCCCTCTTCCAGATGGCGCTGGCAGATGATTCTAACGAATCGTCCTGCCAAAGCCTACATTGACGGCCTGGCCGGGTGGGATAACCCCTTCGCATCCTTAGGAGGGTTCCCCACCTGTCAGCTCCAAGCTACACGAATGGAAAGCTAGGTCAGATTGCTGCAATGTGTCGTTGCCCTTGGCAACCTGACGTAACCAACCAGGGGAATGCGAGTCAGTGACAACCGTGAATTCGCGACCATAGAGACAGTGCTGCAGCTGGGGAAGGGTTCCAACCGTCGCTACACGTACTTTCTCTATAGTGGCAGGAGCTATCTCTCGGTCCCTTTGGGGAACGATTATCTGCTGGTCTGCCTCTTCCCCTTCGGACAGCTCCAAGGGAATAACTTCCCAGAACCCTCTCAGCCCGCCCCTCCCAGAGAGCTCAGTGCTGCCTGTCACACATTCCAGGAAGGTTGCAGATGGAGAGGCTCCTGGGCCCTCAGGACTGCAGGAACAAAGGAGAAAAAGAAATCCGGGCACCTTCCGTCTTCACATTTATTGTGCAATGTTCACATTCATTAGGGTTACATACCACAGGTGCATTCCACGGGTGGTCAGTATGGTGGCAGTGAGATGGAGGTGGGGATGCCGGGCATCAGTAGGGGCTTGCGACGGCCGTTTCGCGTCTCGCTAGACGCTTGGTCACGCTGTGCTCGAGTTACTGTGGCAATACGCGGACATCCGGTATATGCGGCGGTAAACCCCGCCTTTTCCGGGTGGCGCGTGTGCCAGTGCATGAAGACCAATAGGAGAGGCCGCTGAAACCTGGGTGTATGTCCTTGAACGGAGAAGACCACAATACCCATGAGCCTATGTGGGTGGAACAGGAGAGGAGGGCGGTGTGTCTCCGCCCAACCACTTTCCACCAATGGACAGCGGTATACGCCGCCGTATCCATGCGACACACAATAGCATGAAAAGCCTGCATATATTTTGGCAGGGCATACGGAAAAGAGTGTAGTTAAAGATGTATTGCATATTTTACAACCATCTCAACTAAACATCAAGAAACATCCCAGATCAGCACGCCTCTCAGTAATGTGTGTTGGGTGACAAAAAGTGACATTTACTGTGACTTCGTGAGAGAATAAGCACAACGTTAAAAACACACAAGACCTGGGGGGACTCAGACTTCACTGCAGTCAACAAAGCTGATTAGGCTACAGTACACCACAAATGAAATATCATTTACATTAAATTCTATCCTGGACGAGTTAGAGGACTAATGTAACCATATTATATGTATGGGAGATGTTAGGGATAGATTAGCGGAGTTCTGCCAGATGCCATATTAGAGGATCCCCAATTCCATCACACCACCCTCATTTTTCAGGAATATAACATACTATAGTAAAGGTCAAACTATGGGAGACAATGGTCTTGTATTATATTATACATATAGGTAAAAATGAGACCAAGTCTTTACTAGATCCCCGTCATGGATCCAGCATACATGCCAGTTCTATTTTCTCATTAAGGCCTGCTGGTCCCATGGCTTCCGTCCGCAATATTATGCATGTCTCCCTTCTAAGGAGTAATTTCTCCCTGTCTCCCCCTCTCCTGGGGGCTTCAACCTTTTCCAAGATTGCAAATCTCAGACCATCACTTCCACCTCCATGTGCTTCTTTCATATGTGAAACCAGTCTGGTACAACTCTTCCCAGCCTTAATGACACTAATATGTTCGCCGATACGTTTTTTTAAAGGTCTAGTTGTTTGACCTATGTAACACCTTCTACATGGGCAAAACAACACGTAGACCACATGATCGGTATGACACGTAAACAGCCCTTTACTTCGAAATTCGACCCCTCAGACATCAACAACCTTCTGTGTGAGCATTTTAGGACAATATTTACAATACCCACATCTAAAGTTTCCTCTGGTGGAGTGGCGGTCTAACCAGGTCGTTTGTTTGGGTGACACAAATTCACTTCTAGTCAGATAATTCCCCAAGGTGGGGAATTATGTCAACTTTTGGTGAAGAGACTCTTCCTGACTAGTCTAGAGTTCTTCACAATGCTTTAACAGCCTTCCTCAACAGAAGTGTAAATGTTTCAAGTGTCAATGACTTCAACACTTCACTTCTGCCATTGTCTGATTACCCCAGCTCAATTCACTGAAGTCCTCTTTAGATGCAAATGTAGGTCTATTGACCCACACACACAATCACATGAACAGTCTATGAATCTAGCCTGGCATATCTACACCTTTGACATAACATAGCAGATATAAAAATGGGAAAATGAAAGAAATATGTTCCTGTATTCCTAACATCATCAGCCTCATAACTAGCTGCTATATTCCTGACATTAAGTAATTCAGAGTCGGAAAGTATTTAAAGTGTTCCTGAATTGGATTAAAAATTAAAAGATACTTACCTAGTTGTAGTAGGTAGTCTCTGGACAGTCCAGAAGATCCCCCTCCAGCACACCATTCCAGCTCTGGGTCCCTCTGAACATATTTGACACATGTGTTTCGTAGCAGCACTCCTGTTCATGTACGCTCCCGCTAGAGCAAAGCTGATTGTGTTCAGCTTTTATCTCTCCGTTCATGAGCGGCTTTATGCTACTGGGCATGTGCGGACTGTACCCACATATGCACAGTACAGTTACGCTCATACATAGATGGGAGTGCGACCATGAAGAAGAAGATGGTCCCTGACAGCTGCTGGTCGGAGTGTCATGGAGGATCTGGGACAGGGGTGTAACTTACATAGGTTGGGCCCTCCAGAAAAGCTTGGCAGCACCCCCCACCAACCCCCTGATGTTGCAGAGCAGCCACAGAGCGTAATACTTTACCTCATTCTGGTGGGACAGATCCCCTGTGTAGCCGCACTGTGCAGCTTATCAGCTTGGGGCTCCCAACACTGCATGTCATGTGACAGGATGCTGCAAACTAACAGGCTAACATCCGATGCTCTGCACCTCAAAACCGGCCCCTGAGCCCCCAGCAGGGATCGCAGAAGCTATTGTTACGGTCCTGATCTGCTTAGTTAAATATCTTGTGCTGGGTACACACAATGCAACTTTCCATCCTATCGACGGGATCGCAACGATTATTTCCGACATGTCTGATCTGCTCCTGATCGCTAACACTATTGATTTTGAAGAGTTATCATCGGAAAATCGATCCCGTTATCATTCGGGAGCAGCTTGCCCATGTACGATGCAACTAAGCACACTGGTTGACGTGCTCAGATGCGACCGTCGGTTTTATGCCGCATGGTAACGCCGCAGCATGTCAGCGCTTAAAAACGCATGGTGCTACGACTGATGCAATTCAGTTACATTTAAACTGCACCGGAATGGCAATCGTGAGTGGCAGATGCGAGGATTAACTGTTAGAGAAACGAAAGCGGAAAAAGAGGCCCAAGACAGAGGACCAGCACAACAGCCAGGGAAACAGCATTTTCTAAAAGGAAGTCAATTCCTCCCTCACCACCTCTCACTGCAGGATGCCTTGAGAAGTGGTCCAGCGACGCGGCACAGCGCCCGATACTCTGTATCCAGCGGATTAAAAGCAAACAAGACTCTTTTAGCAGGACAGCTCTATTGTGCATTTACCGGCAATAGTGGATCAAGCTGTAAACAGGCATTGGCTAATTAATTGAGCTCTAGAAACCTTCACACGCTAATCCTTTGTGCACTCGTAAAGACATATCGCCCGAGCCACTCATGCCAATAAGAGTCTTAAAATAACAATGCCATATGAGCAGAAATGCCAGATTTCAGGCCCGGCGCACAATCTGGAGAAAGTCGCCCCCACCCAGTGTCTCCATTACCTGAATGTGTGTCTGCCAAGAGGATAATGACTGCCAACTGCAGCACTTTATCCACACAACAATGCACTGCCTTACCCCAGCTGCACAGACAGCACTCTTTAAAGAGAAACTGTCACGAAAATCTTAAAATTTAAAGCACATACAAATAAGAAGTTCATTTCTTCCTGAGCAAAATGAGCCATACATTACTTCTGTCCTATGTTGCTCTCACTTACAGTAGGCAGTAGCAATCTGACATCACCGGCAGGTTTTGGGCTAGTCCATCTCTCTATAGGGGATTCTCAGCATGGCTTTTATTCTTTATAAAGACACTCCCTGAAAAAGATTTATACAAAGATGCTGGCCAGCTTCCCTGCTCCCTACACAGTTCTTGGGCAGTTGAAGGGGGCAACTGCCATTCTCTAAGTGCATTTTGAAAATGAAGAAATCCCTGAGAACCCCCTATGAGGAGATGGGCTAGTCCAAAACTTGTCGGTTCTGCCAAATTTCTACTACCTACTGTAAGGTGACAGCGACATAGGAAAAAAGTAATTTATGGCTCATTTTACTCTAGAAGAAACATACTTCCTAACTGAATAGGTTTACATATATTTAAAATTTTACGATTTTCGTGACAGAGGTCCTTTAAAGAACCACTCTACTTCATTTATACAGCCAAAAAAAGTTAATACCGTAAACACAGGGGCGTAGCAATAGGGGGTGCAGAGGTAGCGACCGCATCGGGGCCCTTGGGCCAGAGGGGCCCCGAAGGCCCCTCCCTCAACTACAGTATTAGCTCTCTATTGGTCCTATGCTCATAAGAATCACTTCTATAGATACTTTGAATAGTGGTAATCATTAACAAGCTGTTTCCCATCCCCTTCTTGCACCTCTGACACTGTAGTTGCCATTGGCAGGTTTTGGTGCACTGTATCAATTGTTATGTATATAGTGCTTGGGGGGCCCCGTTGTAAAACTTGCATCGGGGCCCACAGCTCCTTAGCTACGCCACTGCGTAAACACGACTCATATCTTAACGGACATCCGAGGTAAAAATAATCAGATGAGATAAACAATTGTATCTATCCTTTTTCTCAGAAAAAATACTATATTTTAGATATCCCACAGTTTTATTTTATATTTAAATCTACTTTAAGTTTTTACTGTTTCACAGTCTCTGCTCAATGACACATTCAATGACGTATGCCAGAGCTAAAATCTATGAACTATTGACCCTTATCTCTTTCTTGCTCTCAGAAGCCATTTACTGCCAGGAAAGTGTTTTATGGCTGCAATTCCTTATCCGTGAGGAATACGCTACAGCCCGCCCAAACAAAAACCGTCACTTGCATACCTGATGCTTAACTCTTTCAGACAGAGAGAGAAAGAAAAAAAAAGAACACAGACTAGTTATTTGTGTGCTTGGCACTGTACATACACGTGTCTATCTCATCATGTCACATCAGGTGTCCTTTAACCACTTCGTATCCAGACCTTGTTTCCCACTTATGGACCAGAGCAGTTTTGACAGTTTAGCTATGTCCTTATTTAATCAGAAATAACTTTATCCCTGCTTATGACACAGAAATGAAATACATATTGTTTTTTTCAAGACAAACAAGGCTTTCATTGCATGCCATTTTTCCCCTCGAACAATTTTGTTTTCTATGAATTCTAATGGGAAAACAAGGAAAAAAAATAGAAAAAACATATTTCTCAGCTTTACCAATTCCAGGTTAAAAATAAAAAGTGCTACTGTAGATAAAAAACACAAATTTTGTTTGGCTATTCTTACCGCTTATCACAAAGCTTAGATTATGTTTCTGTCACAATTTGTTATTCGATTCTGAAATAATGCTACAGAGTGTATTTTTCACTATGAACGGAGAAAATAAAAGTATTTTTAATGGTAAAAAATCTGTCTAATTAGCTCAGGAAACGTATATTCCCGTTCACCAATAATTGCTGCATCAGATAGTGCAAGAAATGTGCACAGGAGCAAGCCCAATCCTGCACAGCGCTGCTTCTGCTACCAGACGTATATCTACTGACTCGTGACTTAGATGAAGTCACAGAGGACGTAGATATACTACAGTGGTCAATAAAGTGGTTAAAGAGGCCCTGTAATGACCTATAGTAAAAAGCAGTAGATTTTTCAGGATACCAACTATTAGGGCTCGTTCACACTAGAGGTGCTTTTGAATTCTTTTAAGCGCTGGCGATTTTTCAAAAATCGCCCTGAAAGCGCTTACACCATGCTTTCCTATGCACTAGTTCAGATTGGGGTGTTCCGTTCGCTTTCCATTCAGAGGAGCGCTACGTGGACCATTTTTGGGGCGATTTTGCTACAATGGAAGGTATAGGAAAAAAAACAACGCAAACGCTCACAAAATCACGTTCGCGCTTTTATGAATAAATACATTGTATTTATTCATTTCCAGGTGAAATAGTTCACTTCCTGACTGACATCAGAAAGTGAAAAAACTGAATCGCTCTGCAAAAGCGTCTACAAAAACGGTTACCAAAAACACCCAACGCACAGAAATCGCCAAGACTCGGAAAAAAAAATTGCTTCAAAAAACGCCCAATGCCAACGCGATCAGAACGCAATGTGAACAAGGCCTGACAGTTATTTTCCTGGTTTCACCATCAGAAACACCTCATATACAGATAGTCCCCAGTTCAACAAATGAGATAGGGACTGTAGGTCAAAGCAGGTTTTTTGCGGCGATCAGCGAAGGTGTATGGTGAAGCTGGACCCAGTCATAGCACTAATGCTATAGTGCGCGGCCCGCATATGAGTAATTCGGGGATCTTGCAATCGCCATACCCCAAATGACTTCAACTCGGAGGGGGAATAATATTTAACGCTGACGGGAATTTGAGAGGCAACAGGGTGAGCCGTTTAGATATGATCTGGTTTAGATATGATCGAGGGTTTGGATTCTTTAATGGAATGGATTGATTAAATTGGATCTTTTCTTTCAATCTGAATAATCTCACCGAAAATATGATCGTTCACTATAAATTGTACCATTAATGGGCACTAGAACACTGTAAGGGTGTGCACACACATCCAAGTTTTTTTTTCAGGACCTTCTAAATTTGGCAGCCTAGCGCAGCCATGCGGAGAGCTATTATAGTTACCTGTTCGGATAGTTGGACCGGCTACTCCTCCACCCACAGCAGCTGCGCTGAACTTCCGACATGTCTTCTGGGTCCCGATCACATGATAGGACATGTGATCGGGATCCAGGGAATGATGTCAGCATTACAGTGCCTGGTGGAAAAGGGGTGGTGAAAGAGACTTACATCACCTCTCTTCTACCACTGGGTGGCGCTGTAATGCTGACACCATCCCCTGGATCCTGATCACATCATATCATGTGATCAGGACCCAGAAGACATGCTGGGGTTACATCGCAGCTGTGGTGGAGGAGAGAATAAGCCGATCCAGCCGGCCGAACAGGTAACTATAACAGCTCCCTGCCGCCCCCTCTGCACACTTCTCCAGCGGCAGAAAAAATGCAGCCCTGCAACCACATCAAATAAATGTCCTTTGAAATGCCTTAAAAACTCTAGATATTGCCATATCAGATGACAATCGTTGTACAAAAATATAGCAAACAATGTTAAATGACAATGACAAGCGACTGATATCAGGTACACTACCTGATCCAAGTGGAAGATCAATTCAGGCGACTATTGGGCAGATATCATGTAGTTGGCCGAGTGTGTACAAAGTTGTTCAAACGACATTGTTTCAGAGCATGCGCTCGTGTTGTATGGGATGTCACTTTCGCTTGTGCTTGCAGTATTCAAATGACATAATCGTTTGACACATCGGTGTGTGCAAACATCGTTTAAACTACTGTACTGGTTTCTTTTTGCCGGGTAATGTCTTTGAGCGATGTTGCTCGTTTGTGTGCGCAGACTTTAACCCTTTTGGGACCGGTCCCTCTGGCTCTTTAAAGAGACTCCGTAACAAAAATTGCATCCTGTTTTTTATCATCCTACAAGTTCCAAAAGCTATTCTAATGTGTTCTGGCTTACTGCAGCACTTTCTACTATTACAGTCTCTGTAATAAATCAACTTATCTCTCTCTTGTCAGACTTGTCAGCCTGTGTCTGGAAGGCTGCCAAGTTCTTCAGTGTTGTGGTTCTGTGATGCATCTCCCCCCTCCAGGCCCCTCTCTGCACACTGCCTGTGTATTATTTAGATTAGGGCAGCTTCTCTCTTCTCTCTTATCTTTTACAAGCTGGATAAATCCTCCTCTGAGCTGGCTGGGCTTTCACATACTGAGGAATTACATACAGGCAGAGCTGTCTGCACTCTGCAGGAAGAAACAGCCTGACACGTCAGTGGAAGATAGCTGCAGGGGGAAAGAAACACACAAATGATCTCTTGAGATTCAAAAGGAAGGGTGTATACAGCCTGCTTGTGTATGGATGTATTTTTCTATGTGTGGACATACTGTACATCAACCTACTTCCTGTTTTGGTGGCCATTTTGTTTGTTTATAAACAAACTTTTTAAAACTGTTTTTAACCACTTTTAATGTGGCGAGGAGCGGCAAAATTGTGACAGAGGGTAATAGGAGATGTCCCCTAACGCACTGGTATGTTTACTTTTGTGCGATTTTAACAATACAGATTCTCTTTAAAGAGGAACTCCAGTGAAAATAATGTAATAAAAAAGTGTTTCATTTGTACAATTATGTATAAATGATTTAGTCAGTGTTTGCCCATTATAAAATATTTTAAATCCCTGATTTATATTCTGATATTTATTACTTGGTGACATTTTTACTGCTGGCAAGTGATGTAGCTGCTGCTTGCTGTTTTGGCAGTTGGAAACAGCTGTAAACAGCCATTTCCCACAATGTAACAGGGTTTCACAGACAGGAAACTGCCAGAAGTACCTCGGTACTCAGAGCTTCTTGTGGGAGGGGTCATACAGCGCCCCCTGATGGTCTGTTTGTGAAAAGGAATAGATTTCTCATGTAAAAGGGGGTATCGGCCACTGATTGGGATAAAGTTTAATTCTTGGTCGGAGTTTCTCTTTAATAACCATATGCTTATCAATATCCCCCATCAATCCTCAACAGATTCGATCACGTGATCAAATCTGTCTAACATGCCAACCTGATCTATAATTTTGATCGATTTCGTCTGAAAATTCTGCGACCGTCTCCAGGAGAACGCTTTGCTCTGCTCTCACCACACATCTGTCTATATATGAAGCAATCTTGACATTCCAGAGCGGATATACAGGCTGATAAGTGTTTGGTGGTATGTGACAGGCTGATAAGTATTTAGCAGTACGTGACACTCAGCCACACCGCACAGGCACAACTAAGACATCTCACACTTGTGCAGAGAGAGATCATCATTTGTCAAGGCCAAGGTAAGACTGTATAAGCCAAAGCCTATATCTATACACACAAAGCAAATCACTGGAGGGGGAAAGCCGCAGACACATCTTATAGAGGACCTGTCATTACCTCTGACATTCTAATTACCCTGCATTAGGTGTCGCCAATCTGTTTTAACTAGAACAAGTTTAGTTGAGCGGCAAGACATGAGGAAACCAAAGACTCTCCTTCAAGACAATGTTTAAAGGAAACGCAAGGTGAGGATAAAGTGATGGGATTGTATCGATACCCACACCTAAAAATAACTTCTTTTTTTAAAAATCTCACATATTTATTTTTTTTGTTTCAAAGCTAAAAAAGTAGGTTTAAAATGTTATTGTCGGAGCGCATGCGCGGCGCCGACGTGAGCAGATGCAACACGTCTGAGCTCCGTGTCTGAGTGGAGCTAACGGGTGATATAGCAGCTTACCCACGGGCTAGTTTGAACAACCGCTTCCCCCTAGGGATGGGGGACAGGTCGAGCCGCAAGAGGAGCAAGAAGCAAGGCGAAAACACTAAACAAAAGCCGATCGAGGCAGCTTTCTCGCGGCAGCAGAAGAAAGAACAGGCAACCAAGATGGCCGCTGCAACCCCAGACCAGGCCTCCACGTCCCAGGCCGCGCTGGAACAGCTTAGTCAACAAGGCTCACCAAGTGCCTCACTTTCTCCTCAATCAGAACGCTTCAGTCAGCAGTCCTCCCCGAGCCTGCCAGCTTCTCCACAACCTGATATAGTGACTACCATACACAAGATCCTGGTAAAAGAGCTGGGAGTGGCAGTGGCGAGTATTACAGCCCAGATCCAAGATATCGGTGAGAGAACCCATGCCATCGAAGTAAGGCTGGACAGCTTCTCTGATGCCCTCTCGGATGACAAACGTAGGCTGGACGACCATGACAAGAAATTCCTACAGATGGAATCCAGACTGGAGGATTTCGAAAATAGGGCGCGCAGGTCGAATCTACGCATTCGTGGCCTACCAGAATCCATCACTGACCTGCGGGCCACCGCCCTTAACCTCTTTTCTGCACTACTTCCCCAGATGGACCCATCCCTCTTCAGGCTCGACCGTATACATCGAGCTCTGGGAAAGCCTCGTAATACTAACTTACCACGCGATGTTATCCTTAAATGCCACTATTATGAAACAAAAGAACAGATCATGAATGCGGCTAGAAACCTGAACCCACTCCCGGGTGTCCCAACCACCGTGCAACTGTACTCGGACCTCTCTCCTATAACCCTGCAAAAAAGAAGAATCCTGAGGCCTGTATCGCTAAGCCTGCAACAAGCTTCTGTAAGGTACAGATGGGGCTTTCCGTGCTCCTTGATTTTTACGCTGCAGGGCACTAACCATCTAGTCACCACACTCGCAGAAGGCCGCAGAATCTTGGAAGCGGCGGGAATGAGAGTCGAGGTCCCGACGTTGTCTGAATCTCCCAGACCTCAACGCCCGGAACGTGAGTGGAGTACGGTTTCAAGACGGGCGGCGACCCCGCAACCTCCGCAGTCCAGCCCAACCACCCCCACCAGATGACCGCTTTAATCATCAAAGTTCTGTAAGTACTGTGACCAGTGTGTGGCCCCTGGCGTCTAATGTACATGGCCTAACGCCTACGGCCCGATACCTATAGCCCCATATGTTGCCAGCCGTCTTAAGGCACTGTTTTTGAAGTTTCAATCTACTCTACATGGAACGTTTATCTAACGCTATGTGAACGTTTGGAACTTTAACATCTCTATAAGATCCAGCACTACTAACCTCATGCTGAGGGCTTACTTAGATGTCATATTTGCAGTATACCTACTCAGATGAAAACGATTGATGCCTTATGTTCTGTGATACTACTATTGACACTACTTACGCGGATCTTTCGCTGTGAGTCACAATTGCTCTTAAGGACTACACAGGACTATGCAGCTACCGTATTAAGTATGCTCTATATTATCAAAGTCAGTCTGATCTATTTGCCTTCACTTATGCTTAAACAAGGACACATCCCCTCGCTAACGCGCAAAGATATGTTCCTACAAATGATTACTTGAAGTTTAAAAATTTAAGTGTTTATAAGTACTATAATGTCTACACTCGGGCTTGACTCTCATAATGGTTGTGGGCCACGGGCAAACATGATATATGGAGGCCAGGCTATGTACTGTTTGTGCGCAGGACGTGATACGCGGGGGTTGGGCCTCTCTGCGCCCTTTCCTTCCCCTGCACGGGCGGCGGCCCTGGTGCCCCCCCCTGCTGACCGGGCTGGTGGGGGGTGCTTGGGAAGCTGGCGGGGGACGGGAGGGGCGCTGGACCCCACTTGTGTGGTTCTCCTGCCTATTGGACGCTTGGGGTAATCCATGGTTTCACACAATTAGCTAAAAATAATATGTAAGCTATTCTCTACCCCCTTAAGATAATATTCACCCAGCTCCACTCGGATTTCTATTGTTGCTCCACCCTAATGTCAGGTCTAACGATGAGAGGTAGTATTTTATTTTTGTACTTCTGCCTCCCATTCCTGACCTACCCAGGGTACATTACCCTGTTATATGTAGCAGCTTTATATTTCTGCTCTGTTTATGTTATTGTTTGGTTTTTTGTTTCCTTTAACCCCAAAAGGTACCTCAAAGTCAATTGTGCACTGTCTAAATTGAGAACATGTCCTAATACTCTACAATGTCTACCCTGAAAATAATCTCTTTAAACGCTAGGGGTCTAAACTCCCTCTCAAAGAGAGGGAAACTGTTTCTGAATCTTGCACAACACTCCCCAGATATCATATGTCTCCAGGAGACACATTTTTCCTCTACATCCCAGCCAAATTACTTCCATAAAAACTACAAAACAATTTTCACAGCAAATGCTAGCAAAAAGCATAGAGGTGTAGCTATATTAATTAAGAACTCCCTACCATGGGTAACAGATTCAGTGACCTCAGATCCAGAAGGATGCTACATAGTTTTAAAAGGTTCACTATTTAACCAGAAGATTCACCTCATGAACTCCTACGCCCCACCCGAACATGCGTATAAACATTTCATGTCGATGCAAAAGAAGGTAGAGGTCCCGCCTGAAACGATGTTTATTTGGTGTGGCGACTTTAATCTAACACTTAACGATACCCTAGACAAGTCTCACCCATCAGGAGACAAACTATCTAAAAATCAACGTAGCCAACTCATATCATCTCTTGAGGAAAATTTTCTAGTTGATGTATGGAGAGAGCTATATGGTAGTAAAAAAAGTTATACCCACTACTCCAGCTCTCATGGCACCTATGCTAAAATCGATCATTTTCTAGTTACTACTTCAGTAGTACCTCAATTGCACTACTTACGCCACATTCCAAACTCGATCTCAGACCATGATACTCTTTTGCTTTGCATCGACATGAAGATGAAAGTAATGACCCGCCCATGGTGGAGGATCAATGAATCTTTAATACTCAATAAGGACTCTCGAACCCATATAGCTGAAACCCTAGACACTTACTTTCAAGAGAACAAGTCGGAGGAGATCACCCCAACTACTTTATGGCTGGCCCATAAGGCCATTATAAGAGGCCACCTGATAAAATTAGCCGCCCAAAGAAATAAAAAATTTAAATCAGGCCTAATAAATATGCAATATCGACTTTGTCGACTGCAAAACCTCCACGCAGATGACCCATCCTTATACCTCTTAAAACAAATACAAGAGACCAAACAACAACTAGATGTCTTATTAGCACGCTCTACAGAGAAGGCCCTAAGAATGACCAAAGCCCGGTACTATAGATACATGAATAAACCTGACGCTTGGCTGGCAGCCAAGCTGAGGAACCAGCGGAAAATGAATGTAATCTCTAAAATCAGGGACCCCTCAGGTCGTATAACGAGTAACCCAGAAAAAATATATAATATCTTTCACAAATACTATTCTGAGCTATATTCCAAGCCTGCCCAATCCCCAGAAATACCACTAGAAAAATACCTTAACTCCAGCTCACTTCCAAGGCTAACACCAGCTATCATTAAAAAATTAAACGAGGAATTTACCTCTGAGGAAATAGCTCAAACAATTAAGAAACTAAAACTACACAAGGCTCCAGGACCAGATGGTCTGAGTTCTTTATACTACAAGAAATTCCTACCCCAACTTCTCCCTCACCTTACCAACTGCTACAATCATCTACGAAAACATCCCCTTAAACACTATGAGTTCTTAGAAGCCCACTTAACAGTATGCCCCAAACCTGATAGAGATCTTTTATTACCTAAAAATCATCGCCCAATAGCCTTACTCAATATAGATTATAAAGTCCTCACAGGCATCATGGCCTCTAGACTCAATCCACTCCTACCAGACCTGATCAATTTGGATCAGGTCGGATTCATTCCCTTTCGCCAAGCCCCTGACAACGTCAGAAGAATCACCAATATCCTCCAACATGCTAAAGCAACCAAGACCCAGGTGGTGTCGTTGGCCTTGGACATTGAAAAGGCCTTCGACACCATCTCATGGGATTATATGCTGCAGACACTCAAACACATAGGTATCACAGGTGAACTGCTTCACATAATACAACAATTATACTCCTTCCCATCTGCTCGTCTAAAACTACCAGCACCGTCCTCCCAACCTATCAAGATACAACGTGGGACCCGCCAAGGGTGTCCCCTTTCACCAGCCATCTTCGCTATCATGATGGAACCCCTAGCTAACTCTATACGATCTAACGTAAATATCCAAGGCTATAAGATCCATACACACGAATTTAAATTGTCGCTATTTGCGGACGATGTTATGTTAACTCTTACGAATCCAGTCATTTCCCTTCCTAACCTACTAAAAGAACTTAAACGTTTTGAATCCTTATCAGGACTAAAATTAAATTACGAAAAGTCAGAAGCCTTATTTAGCAACTTCCCTAAGGGAATGGGAGAATATATCTCCAACATTTTTAACTTTAGATACCAGCCTCATTACTTGAAGTACCTTGGGGTTAAGATTTCCTCTGACCCTGATAGATTATATCACTGGAACTATGTACCAATGCTAAAGCATTTAGAAGAACTTCTACAGCAATGGAAGGGTTATAAAATATCTTGGGCAGGCAGGGTAACAGCAGTAAAAATGACCCTTTTACCAAAACTTATGTATTTATTCCGAACTCTCCCGGTCTGCTTGACTAAGGGAATGTTAGAAAGGCTACAAAAAAACATCTTTAAATTCATATGGAATGATAGGCACCCACGTATTAACCGCAAAATGATGATGATGCATAAAAAAGAAGGGGGTTTATCGGTGCCATGCCTCTACAAGTATTATTTGGCTTCCCAGCTGGCCTTCCTGCCCATGATATTTGCTGAAAACAACAGACCCAGATGGCTCTCTTTGGAGGATGCTCTGGTCCGCCCTCTGAACTGGAGAGGCCTGCTATGGTCCTCTCTTAAAAACATTAAAAACATTACGATACTCTCTCCATATACCTACCTCACCCTATCTTTATGGAAAAAAGTTCGTTATAAGCATAATTTGCAGGCTAAGCCATCACAGCTTGTAGAAATCTTCAACAACCCAGACTTCCCTGGAGGGCATGACCCACTTCTGTTTGGATGGTGGACCGCTAAAAATATTAAAACCTTAGGTAATATAACACAGGGTGGGCCTGTCCCTGCTTTGGCCTCCTTACAACTACAACTGTCAATACCCTTGAATGAAAGATTTAGAGCGTTTCAAATTATTCACTTTGCGAAGTCACTATGCCCCACTAACCAAACTTCAAGGTCTACTTTTCTAGAGAACATCTGCAGATCGGATCCTTTGTGCAGAGGCATGTTATCCACTCTATATTCCTCCTTCAATTCTACCACATCCCAAAATAAGCTTCCTTTTCAACTTGCCTGGGAGCGTGACTGTGATAAAACATTGAATAAAGAAGACTGGATGCAATGTATGGACACCCTCTGTAAGGGTAGCCTCCAGGTTACAAACATGGAGGTCTCCCTTAGAGTTCTACACCGTAGTTATTTAGTTCCCACAAAACTGCACCAAATATCACCAGAAAATCCCTCCTCATGTTTCAGGGGTTGCCAAACTCCGGGTACAATATATCATATATGGTGGACCTGTCCTAAGGTAGCGCAGCTATGGTCTAGGATCATAAATAACTTGAATAAAATTCTCTCAATCCAGTTACAAGCTGACCCCATGATTTTCCTTCTGGGCTATAAACCGGAAGATATTCCTTATGCTTATCATAAGCTCATACAGTTTGCTGCCAACTCTACTAAAACCTATATTGCATCTCAATGGCGTCAGCAAGCACTCATCTATCGATGCGTCCTGGATAAAATGCAGGAGACCATGCTTAACGAAAAAATTAAGGCTAACCTGATGGATAGGGTCCACCATTTTGATAAAATTTGGCAACCATGGCTTAATAATGTTACCTCTTCAAATATTAAACAAGCACTCGAACAGTTTTAAAATAATAAGTCAACCCAACATTGTTTTCTTGTTCTCATCTGGTGTACATTTTACAAATACCTCATTGATTATTAAAGGTACCTTGTTCTTCCTTATGCCCTAAGCATCTCTAACCATACTAAATACAACCTTTCACACTTGTTGGCATACTACCCTTGTTCAAATGTTAATACTTGATCGTTCCACACTTTATTTTTATCAAAAATGCATGACTCAGGCTTATGTACAATGTCATACTGCCATAAGTTTTTCTTATATGACCTATGTAACTTAATACAGTTATCTGCTCAATATGCATCCTTACTGTATGTACATTTTCTACAATGGAACCAATAAAGTAAATTTGAAACTAAAATGTTATTGTCTCAGATGAATGACGTGATCTTTCATACAGTCTGACTACAGCCACAGTCTATGAACTATTGACCTTTTTTATCTATCCCCAGCATTTAAAGGGGAACTGAAGAGAGAGGTATATGGAGGCTGTCCTGTTTATTTCCTTTTAATCAATACCAGTTGCCTGGCAGCCCTGCTGGTCTGTTTCTCTGCAGTAGTATCTGATTAAAACCAGAAACAAGCATGCAGCTAGTCTTGTCAGATCAGACTTATAAGTCTGAACCACTGAAACACCTGATCTGCTGCATGCTTGTTCAGGGGCT
This sequence comes from Hyperolius riggenbachi, assembly GCF_040937935.1. Classification (NCBI taxonomy): domain Eukaryota; kingdom Metazoa; phylum Chordata; class Amphibia; order Anura; family Hyperoliidae; genus Hyperolius; species Hyperolius riggenbachi. The sequence continues at coordinate 54,719,291 of NC_090649.1, read as the reverse complement.
ATGGCTAATAGTATTAGAGGCAGAGGATCAGCAGGGCTGCCAGGCAACTGGTATTGTCTAAAAGGAAATAAACATGACAGCCTCCATATACCTCTCTCTTCAGTTCCCCTTTAAGGTATGAACACATGTCAGATTTTTGAGACTTTTTTTTCAGACTGATAGCAGTTTTGACTGATCGCCCGGTAGATCCGTGGACTAACTGTCGTTCAAACCATGGACTAACTGTCATTCAAGGTCCGTACATGTGTACAAACGACTTGTTGTTTGAAAATCTATTAGTTTGACACTAAAGGTGCGTACACATGCATGACAGCAGCCAACGACGGGTCCGTCGTCACCTCCCGCTAGGCGGGTTTTCAGCATACTGTAGTGCGTGTGTACAGTCTGCCGGCGGACAGATAAGGCTGCTCCTGAACGATCCCCCAACAGTGCGTACACACGCACTACAGTATACTGAAAACCCGCCCGGCGGGAGAGGACGACGGACCCGTCGTGTGTACGCACCTTAAAGAGGAACTCCAGTGAACATTTTACTGTTGGCAGGTGAAGTAGCTGCTGCATGGTTTTTGGCAGTTGGAAACAACTGTAAACAGCTATTTCCCACAAAAGTTCGAACTGTTCTTGTGGGAGGGGTTACTTGTGGGAGGGGTTTCACCACAATATCAGTCATACAGCGCCCCCTGATGGTCTGTTTGTGAAAAGGAATCGATTTCTCATGTAAAAGGGGGTATCGGCTACTGATTGGGATAAAGTTCAATTTTTGGTCGAAGTTTCTCTTTAAGGGGACCTTAGCCATTTAAAGAGACACTGAAGCGAGAAAAAAAATATGATATAGTGAATTGGTTGTGTACTATGAATAATTACTTGAAGATTAGCAGCAAAGAAAATATTCTCATATTTTTATTTTCAGGTATATAGTGTTTTTTCTAACATTGCATCATGCTATAATATGTGCAGATTACACAACATTCAGCATTCAAAATGAGTCTTTCAGAGCAGTCTGTGCACTAATGACCTCTCCTCTAGCAGAGGAAAAGAAAACAGTTGAGATAATAAAAGTCAGATAACAGCCCTCTCCACGACTAAATTTAGTCGGAGAGTTAATGGCTTGTTTGCATAGAGATAACAACTGGAGTTTCTTAACTCTTCCTGTACTGGAAACAATTAGACTGATGTATCTGATCTTAATGTTTTATTTGTTAGCTGTACTACACATACAAATCATAATATCATATTTTTTTTTTCGCTTCAGTGTCTCTTTAACGGCATTCTAACGTATTAAAACGTCATGCATTAGCCTGTTAACGGCAACATGACGTTTTAATACGTCACGCGTTTCCGCCGCTGCTCCACACGTGTGCGCACCGCTACCGCCGCCGTTTCCGTCGGGTTTCCGTGTTTCGGGTTTCCGTGTTGAGCGATAGGGGAAGAGGACCGAGCGGTCCTCTACCCAATCGCAATGCCTGGAATGAATGGACGTGACCGCGATCAGCGGCCGCATCCATTCAGAAAACTGGAAGCCGTCACATTGTATTTAAATGTACAAAAAAAAAAAAAAAGTGAACATTTCCTATATCGGGAAAATGTTCACGAGCGCCATCTTGTGGACAAAAAGTAAAATTACACCTACAGACACATACATACTTACACAATACTAATAAAATTAATAACTTCCATTACCAAAGCCCTCCCCCCATTAACCTTCTTGGGAGTAACCCCGTAGTTCGGGGTAAGCCGCGCAGGAGGTTTTCTCAGGCCCTGCTGGGCCGATTTGCATAATTTTTTTTTGCTTTGCTAGCTGCGTGAGCACACCGATCGCCACCGCCCCGTGCTCGATCGCTGCTATCCGCCGCGCCCCCCCAGACCCCGTGCGCTGCCTGGGCAATCAGTGCCAGGCAGCGCTGAGGGCTGAATCGGGACTCCCAATGATGTCACGACGTCGATGACGTCATGGCGACGGGGAAAGCCCTCCAGGAAATCCTGTTCTTTGAACGGGATTTCCTGATCGGAGATCGCCGGAGGCGATCGAGGCGGGCGGGGGGATGCCGCTGCATAGCGGCTATCATGTAGCGAGCCCTGGGCTCGCTACATGATTTAAAAAATTTTTTTTTTTAAAAAAGACTGCCGCGCTGCCCCTTGGCGGATTTTAATAGATCGCCAGGAGGGTTAAAAAAAAAAAATCAGTAAAAAAAAAAATACATAAATAGTTGTCTTAGGGGCTCAGCCTTTTTAATCTATATTTTATGATGGGAAATTACTTTTACTTTACTACATAGGGGTTTGTAATTATGGACCAGACAAAAGAAAAACAAAACATAATAATAATATATTGTCGCCGTACATTGTGATAGGGACATAATTTAAACGGTTTAATAATCTTGACAACTGGGCAAATAAAATGTGTCCGTTTTATCCACAGGAGAACGTATAATTTTAAAACTATAGAGGCCGAAAACTGAGAAATAATTTTTGTTCCCATTATTTTCTTATTTTTCCCATTAAAACACATTTAGAATAAAATAATTCTTAGCAAAATGTACTACCCACAGAAAGCCTAATTGGTGGCGAAAAAACGAGGTATAGATCATTTTCTTGTGATAAGTAGTAATAAAGTGAATAAGTGAATAAGGGAATAAAAGGGAGGAGCGCTGACAGGTGAAAATTGCTCTGGTCCGTTAGGCTAAAAACCCTTGGGGGTGAACTGGTTAATAGAGATTCAAACAACAAGGTGTTTGATCAGTCATTTAATCTAGTCCATTGTTCTATCCAGTCCATTGTCCATTATCAAGTTGGTTAAACAACATGTAAATTAGCATATCAGCCGTTTTGTTGGTCAGTGTGTACATGATGTCTGAACGACTTATTGTTTGAACTTCAAGTCTTTTAAACGATTGGTTTAAACGACAATCAGTTGTAAAGTTGGACATGTGTACGCACATCTAGAAGCTGTTCTCTGCAGGAAAGACTTCCTTATCAGTGACGATACGCTATAAGGTGCGTACACACGCACTACTAAACGCAACGACGGGTCTGCCGGACCCTCCCGCTGGGCGGTCCTTAGCAGACAGTATGCGCGTGTGTATGCGCTGTCGGCGGACTGATAAGGCTGTTTCTGAACGATCCGCTCATCGTTCAGAAACAGACTTATCAGTCCGCCGACAGCGCCTACACACACACGCATACTGTCGGCTAAAGCCCGCCCAGCGGGAGGGTCCGGCAGACCCATCGTTGCATTTAGTAGTGCGTGTGTACGCACCTATAGTCCGACTGGAGATAAACTGTCACTTGCATACCTGAATGTTAACTCGTTCAGGCAGAAAAAGAAGAAAAGAAACACAGACTAGTTATTAGTATGCTTGGCACTATGCATATACATATTTATCTCATCATGTCACAGGTCACCTTGGGTACACTTTGAAATCTCCAGTCCCAAATCTAAAAATAGCCATCTTGTGAGATTCTGCCTTGAAAAGCTGAAGTCCAATACACAGTTTCACCATCTGCATGGATATTGTTCTCCCCGTGTTTGTGTGGGTTTCCTCCAGACACTTCAGTTTCCTCTGACATCTCCAAATTATACGGACAATGTAATTAATTCCATCAAAACTGGCCACAGACTGTGCTAGGGACATTAAACAATTACTGTTGCCAGCAGGGATCTGTACTCATTCTGCTGCCATGGAGTGGGAGGAGGGCACAATGTAGCAGACGGGTGATTAAGAGAACAATAAGCATGGCCAGTCTGGATCGTTCGCTGATGCATCAGGGGCCACCGTACATATGCTGGATTATCAGCAGATGGTTTGGTGACATGACTATGTACTCAGTAAAGTGCTGTAGAGCATGTCAGCAGTACATAAATACATAATGATAATCAAAAGTCCAGGCCTTTAATCTATTGCAGCACATTGCACATTCCAGATCAAATAACGAAGCCATATTCTTACAATGGTTCTTACACTAATCCATTATCAGACTGGTCACATGATCCCAGTTCTATTGCTCACCATTCAAATATCATCTAGGAGGAAGCACTGTATTCAGCCAACAGGCAGTCTCTGTATCTGCTTCAAGCTGGGAATAGGGTGGAGTTTTTAGGCTGAAGTATTCTGTCAGCTACAAGAATGGTCTCCAGGTGGAGCTGCTGAACTCTGAATCATAAACAACCTTTCCCATTGCTCTCCAGAAACTCTGTTCAAACTCAGCTCCCATTATGCTTTGCAAAAAAAAAAAAAAAAAAAAAAAAAACCCTAGTAAATCCAGCTATTCAACTATTAATTTCTGGTGTGTCAGAAGTGCAGGGTTTTTGATTAGGTTAACAGTTTAGACATCAGAGATATCCTTGAGCAATAGTTATTTAACCCCCCCCCCCCCCCCAAAAAAAAAAAAAACCCCAAAAAACCCACCAAAAAACAGACTGAAGTACATTTAAAGAGAACCCGAGGTGTGTTTTAAGAATGTTATCTGCATATAGAGGCTGGATCTGCCTATACAGCCCAGCCTCTGTTGCTATCCCAAACCCCACTAAGGTCCCCCTGCACTCTGCAATCCCTCATAAATCACAGCCGTGCTGTGAGGCTGTGTTAACATCTGTAGTGTCAGTCTCAGCTGCTCACCTGCCTCCTGCATAGCTCCGGTCCTTGCCCCTGTCCCTTCCCTCCAATCAGCAGGGAGGGAAGGGATGCAGGCGGGACTGGAGTTCTGCAGGATTGCAGAGTGCAGGGGGACTTTAGGGGGGTTTGGGATAGCAACAGAGGCTGGGCTGTATAGGCAGATCCAGCCTCTGTATGCAGATAATATTCTTCAAACCCACCTCGGGTTCTCTTTAATGTTTTAAATGTCGTCTCTGTCTGGACTTATAATGTAGATAATGTTTACATTGGAAAAAAAAATTCTGTTAGCCCCCTTTTACACATGATCTATTCTATTGCGGTGCAATTGTTATACAACCTCTTGCAGCACATCGATCCTGTGTAGGGTCCCTCTATACCTATTTGACTTGTCTTAGTAGAATGAAAAAGCCCACATTGTATAAGTAGGTGGGTCTGCGTGAGGTAAAATTCCTATTTTCCCTCTCTGAAGTAAGGGCTTAGCTGATTGGCTACAGCCCTTCTATACAGGTTGTCAAGGTACTGATTTTTAGTGATCCAGCTAGGTAAGCAACACCTGATTGGTCGGTCCAGGTAGGTAAGGGGGTTGCAGGTGTTTTTGAGAAGAATACCTTGTTGCACTGACAAACAGCAGTTGAGCTAGTGAATATTTATATATATATATATATATATATATATATATATATATATATATATATATATATATATATATATATATATATATATATATATATATATATATATAATCTGTATGTCAGCTCAGCTGTTTTTTTTTTCCTGAACCGGCTAAGGATGAGCTCCACACCTTCCATTCCATGGTAATTATAGCTTATGTTGTAGTCAACTTTTTGTGGTAAGTCCCACCAGTGGTGTGGACCAAATTTTAGAGCTTAATGGGATCCTTTTTGGCGATGTTTTTAACTTAAAACGTATCTGGACCGTGGTGGTTGGATGAGCAATATAAATTAAGTACATGATTTATTAATTAAAGTTTAATGTTAATAAAGTTTTATAATTTTGGATCTCATAGCTTGAGAACTGTTAAACCAATCAAGGAGGCCACAGCCTTTAACCGTCCTGGCGGTCTATTAAAAACCGCCAGGGGGCAGCGCTGCCGTTTTGATTTTTTTTTTTAAATCATGTAGCAAGCCTAGGGCTCGCTACATGATAGCCTCCGGCGATAGGCGATCAGGAAATCCCGTTCAAAGAACGGGATTTCCTGGAGGGCTTCCCCCGTCGCCATGGAGACGGGGCAGGATGACGTCATGGACGTCGTGACGTCTAAGGGAGACCGGATCCACCCCTTAGCGCTGCCTGGCGCTGATAGGCCAGGCAGCGCAGGGGTCTAAGGGGGGCTCTGCGGCGCGAATCGGCGCAGGGCGGCAGCAATCGGTGTGCTGACGCAGCTAGCAAAGTGCAAGCTGCGTTCAGCAAAAATAAAATTACACAGATCGGCCCAGCAGGGCCTGAGAAAACCTCCTGCGCAGGAAGGTTAAATGCCAGCCTGCAATGTTGTGTGTTTTTATTTATTTATAGTTGATTTATGGTTAAATCTTTAGGGTAAGCGGTGCTGGCTACAGTCCCTTCTTCTACCAGTGAGCACAGCCTTGGACAAGAGCATTCAGACTAGGCATGCTAAAGTAAGAGCTACCCATGCTGAGTAGAATGAAGCACGTGAAGGAATAAAGCCACTAACGGCTTCGGTCTAATGGTCAAGTGCGCGCATTACACACTCATGCCATGTCTGGATGCGCTAAGGCGGATGAAAACTATTTGGCTGGCTTTAGTCAAAAAGGTGTAGAGGGACCCTATAATGGATCTGTGGGAGGATCTGGAAGCCTATGGACCATACGGAGGCGTCCCACTTCTGAGGTAAGTGTGTATGAGGTAAGCATGCAACTTCCTTTTTCCTCAGCTCAGGTGTACTTTAAAGGGGTTCTGTGGAGTTCTGCAATAAACATAAACAGACACTAACTGGGGCTTCTATCAGCCCCCTGTAGCTGTAATGTCCTGCGCCGTCCTCCTTCGATCACTCGTTCCCCGCCTCCGGCACCGGGCAATTATTCGTCTAACAGGAAGAATAATGCGCACTCCCATCTCTGGGAGCTTACTGCGCAGGCTGGTGACGCTTGTCACAGCCACAGACGCATGACACGCGTAATTAGACCAGGACCGGCGAAAGGGAACGAGTGATCGGAAGAGGACGGCGCGGGACATGACTGCTACAGGGGGCTGATAGAAGCCCCAGCCAGGTAAGTGTCTGTTTATGTTTATTGCAGAACTCCACAGAACCCCTTTAAAGTGGTCTGAAACTGACATAACATTCAATAAAAATGTGTTTTTCTACTTCTTATTACTCATACAGGTATCATATTTGCTTTTGTGCATAAGCAATATTGTCGGTTTACAAATCTCCAAAGTGTAGTTTTTCTTGCCCTGAAAGCTGCCATTGCATTTTATTGTAATTGCTTTTTATTATATATTAAAATCTTCTAATGAATTGTTCTGAACTGTGTGTGCCTGAAGCAGAGACAGCTTCTCAGAAAGTGTTTTTTACTTGTGAAGGGGCCCATACACTGGTCGATTTCAGGTTTCGATTGATTGGAAATCGATTGCCGATCGATTGATTTGCAGCCGATTTGATCTGACAGGATGGAAGATCTAGGTCGATCTGCTGCTGGCAGCAGATCGATGGCCCATAGAGTTGCATTAGATCTAATAGTCCAATAATGCATTTAGATCGATTTTCAATAGATTTCATTCTGAAATCTATTGGAAATCTGTTCCTAGTGTGTGGCGCACATCAGATAGATTCCTGTCAGATTACACTTGACAGGCATCTGACAGAAATCTATCTGATGGTTGAATTTGCAGTAACTCTATAAGTGTAAAGCCCCATCTACAAGATACGATTCTTTGTGCGATTCGATTACGATTCTATTTACGATCCGATTAAATCTGACATGTCCGATCAGGATTCGATTCGATTTTCAAAACAATGGCAAATCGAATTGAATCGAATCCCGATCGGACATGTCGGATTTAATCGGATCGTAAATAGATTCGTAATCAAATCGCACAAAGAATCGGATCGTGTAGATGGGGCTTACACACACGTATCAACATTGGAATGCAAACAAAGATGCTGTTATCTCCAGTTTGGATGCACATTTGAAGCTGAATAGCAGGACAAAGTGCTTTTTTTATCCATTTCAGTGATGTTCTGTTAAAAAAAATTCTGGGATAGTAGCTTTAAAGCTGTGAGAAGTCTTTTAGAGCAAAGTAGAAATGCTGACTTTCAGACCACTTTAACAGCTCAAACCCGATTGGTTTATCTAGGAAACTGCCCCAGTTCTTTTCCAGTCCCCTTGGGGTGATGAATCTGCCTCACTGACTGTATTTCTGTACAGACCGGATCCTAGAGCCCTATTGTAAACATGAACACCATTCAAACCTTATTTCACCTGAGGAGAAGTGCATGAGGTAATGCAAGACTCTCCTCCTTGCCAATGAGGAACAACCATTAATAACCATTCAACAAGCAGGAACTCGCAGCGCGCACAGGAACTACACACATTAAGTGTCACTTTGTTACACCGAGCTCGCAGGAACAAATACTGTTATGTTAATGAAATTCAGGAGGATAAAACAATCTACATAATGATGTATTAAAAGCATCCATTGTCAACCAGGGTCCCGTGAAAACCCTCCAGGGGTTCTGCAGCATTTTGTGAATCCTGTGAGACAAACTTGTCCAACTTCCTCGGTTTCTGGGGCTTAAATGGCCACGGCTGTCACACCCTGTACCCACTGGCTCCCGCTCTGATTGGCCGGCGTTTGCTGGCTTCGCGATTGGGCCAAGACGCATTGCTATAGCTGTGGCCGCACGCAGAACTGCTTGGGGAGAGAGGCGTTTGTGCTCCCAGCACCGATGCAACCCAACAATCAGGGTCCCTCCCATCTGGCAGCGTTGTCAGCTTATCAGGTGTGACAACGGCAGTCCATGTATGAAAAGCCCAGCTGAGCACGCAGCTATGAGGAGGCAGCGAGGAGGCAATGGACACCACATGGTGCAGAGAAGATGTCATACAATGGCGAGACGTGGCCACATGGAGTCTGAAAACTAAGATGGGATAGAAGAAACACTGAGGCTTTCTTTATGTTTAGTGTGGACAGGTGGCGCAGAACATCAGCCTCGCGCACTGTGAGGTCGAAGTGAAGCTGTTGAAGGGGTTCCTGATTAGGTACATCAAAAATTATTTAGCTGGCACTGAGTAATCGAGAAGGTTCTTCCCAGGCTCTGCCACAGAGGAACTGAGAGGGTCTAGGACAACATAACTACTGGCGGTAGAGGGATAAGGAGGAGCCAGGCACGTCCCCTAAGACAGAGTTCCCCCAACCCTTTCCTCAAGGCCCACCAACAGTGCATGTTTTGCAGGAAACCACAAGCATGCACAGGTGAGGTAATTAGTAGTGTTGCAGCAGAGCTGATTAACTATCTCTGTGGATTTCCACAAAACACGCACTTTGGGGGGCCTTGAGGACAAGGTTGGGGAACACCTAAGAGAAATTCGAGCTACAATAGCGGTGGGCTAAGAGATGTCCAACCTGCGGAGGAAGACACTGACATCAGGGAGAGGCACCCAAAAATATTTAAAATAATTAAAATCAGTTTAAAAAGGAGAGGCAGAAGTAGCAAATACGATATTATAGCAGTTTGAAAAGGTTATTGTACAGAAATCCGGTACAACAATACATTTTGCATGCTGCACCTGCTTACTTAGGTCAATAACAACCACAAAAAAATAAAAAATGCTGTGCAGCTTCTAGTGAAACAATATACCGGTAAGCACCTCAGATAGATTTTTACAGCTCGCAACAGGGTCACTTTAAATGGATAAGCCACTGCAAACTTACATTTCCTAATCAACTAGAGTGCATTTTTTGCTCATCCGCTCTCTGAGATAGAGGATTCTCTTCTTTTAAGACAAAGATGCACTATAAAGTGAACAACGCACAATCTTTAGTAGGGCTCCCAGGGCATCTCAATAGCACATTTAATATGCATGCCAACAATGTGGCTCATTAATAAAAATAAATACAGTTTACCTCTTCTTTTTACATTTAAAAGTTTAGCAGAGGGTTTTATTAGCCTACCTTCCTCCTACTTCCATGGTTCTGCCCCACCCGCAGAATGAATTTTCAAGCAGATAAGGACTGATGTAATTATTTTATTGCACAAAAAAGCAGAGAGCAATTATAAAGCTTTTGATCAGCAGGGGAAGGGGGGAGGGTAGATTGGACACTGTGCTTCAAAGAGTTTACAGAAGTCACAGATGCCATCTTCACACCTTCCCCTGGAATAATGGGCAGCTAGAAAGGGAGGGGGGGCATGGCAGCTCCTATAGCTATTAGAAACCAGTAAACAGAAATGGTGCTTGGTTCCCTTTAAGCCGAGCAGACAGACTACCTTTCTTCAGAGCATTACCAGCCCCATCTCGCCATCTGCTCTGGCTGCGATTATCTTAGCCGCTGCTTCCAAATCCTGCCAAGAGTGGGGCGCATTCTCTCGTTCTCCACCATCAATCAAACTGACCTGGCTGTGAACTAGGCTCTTAGGAGAAGACTTGCCATAGAAAAGCCATTGTTCCCAGGGGCAGTGCCATCTTTGTCTGCCGAGATGATGAATGAAATGTTTTATTGAAGCGGAGAAGTGTTGGGCCTTATCTGGCGGTAACCAAACACTTGAGGAAAACTCTCTCCTTTGCAAAGTTCTGCCAGCCCCGGCCTTGTCTCTTTATCTGTTTTCCTCCCACAAACTTTGCGCAGCCACCTCTGGAGGGACGCGAAGATAAAAAAAATGCTCGGAAAATGAGACGCGCGGATCGTATTGCAGCAGAAGGCAGAGATTTGAGGCTGGAAAATGCTGCGATAAACTGGAAATTCAGGTTCCAGGCTGACCTCCGAGCGAGCAGAGAAACCTCAGACGCTGGGGCAGTGTGCTCTGCAGGCATTGTATTAGAGACTAGGTGGTATGTGCACCACTGGGGGGTTGGCTATATAGGAAGTATATGTACTTTTTACAGTCGATGTATCAAGATGCCCATTAACCACACAATATTTTCATCAGATGCGATCATTCGATTTGATGGATCAAAAGTTAATCGGAAGGTAATTATTGACTGTTTCCATGAACTGGCCTTTCTATTTAGATACGATTGCAGAATCCAACATTCGTCAAAATGTTCTATTCCAATCGACCATAAAACGGATTTACATAAATTTTTTTTCCACATACGGCATGATTTTCTGCAGTTTGATCGTAAAAATCTGCTAGAAAGTTTGCATCTGTATACTTATAGCGGACCTGAACTGAGAACTTCCTCTCTGCTGTAAAAGATAAGAAACAGCATAATAACCTTTAGGCTGGTTTCACAATGGGACGTTTAAGTCCCAGGTTACAGCAGCCAGTAACGCAGCCTAACTCACAGCACTGTAAAATCAATGGGCTGTTCACAGTGCCCACATTGCATTACATAGTAACGCAGCACGTTTAAACAAAGTGCTGCATGCTGTACGTTATACTGGGCTAAGCAGCGTTAGACTGCTTGCACATGCTCAATAATGTTGGAGGAGCCTGCAATAAATCTGCAGCGTGTCTGCTTCCTGCTTTCATGAAAGCAAACATAAGGTTAACATCCTGTGTTTTCAAATTAGCTGCTCTGTCGTGGCAGTCAGCTGACACAGCTGATAGATCAAATTACACTTGTGATTAGTCGCTTCTTCTCTAAATACATACAGGGTGCATTTCTCTAAGTTTTCCTTCTGTCCTGTGCAAGAGTTCAGGTCCACTTTAATGATACAATATTTTCATCAGATGTGATCGTTCGATTTGATGGATCAAAAGTAATCGGAAGGTAATTATCGATTGTTCCCATAACTGGACTTTCTCTCTTTAGACATGTTTGCAAAACCCAACATTCTGATCGTCAAAATGTTAGATTCCAATTGACCATAAAAGCGGTTTGCATCGATTTTCTCCACATACCGCATGGTTTTCTGTACAATTTGATGGTAAAATCTGATAGAAAGATTGCATCTCTACCCTTAAAGGGAACCTGAGACAAGGGGGTATGAAAAAATTACACATACCTGGGGCTCTCTCCAGCCCACTCTAGGCTGATCGCTCACTCGCCATCCTCCTCCGCCTCCTGGATCCTCTGCCATTCGGCCCTGAAAGTCATTCAGTCTGGGGTGTACTGGGCATGTGCGGCCTGGCTGCATGCCCCCGCCGCCAGGATTGTACTGCGCAGGCGCAGAGTGCTCCAAGCCACGGGAGGGCGATGGGGAATGCACTCGGCCAGACTGTGCTAACTGGCCCCAACTGAAGGACTTTTGGGGCCAAACAGCAGAGAATCCAGGCAGCGCAGGAGTACGGGAGTAAGGGAGCGATCAGCCTGGAAGGGGCTGGAGGAAGCCCCAGGTATGTATACTCCCCTGTCTCGGATACACTTTAATTGGCTCCTTTACAGTGAGTTTTGAGCTTTCAAAAAAATGGTAAATACAGGCGGTCACCCTTCTTACAAACAGGTTCAGTTCTGGGAGATTATATGTTGAATTTGTTTCTAAGATGAGTCCTGTTTAGCATGGCTAAATGCAGATAAATGATTTACTTTCAGACAACTCTGCATTTGGTTCTTGCGATAATGTTGCTTATTATAAGAGGTACTTGGCAAACAAACACTCTCTTTCATACAGGGGTTAATGCCAGCTAGGTGGCGTAGTGGACAGCACTCTCGCCTTAGAGCGCTGTATCTCTGGTTCGAATCCCAGCCAGGTTACTATATGCATGGAGTTTGTATGTTCTTCCTGTGTGTGTGTGTGTGTGTGTGTGTGTATAGTGTGTGTGTGTGTGTGTGTGTGTGTGTGTGTGTGTGTGTGTGTGTGTGTGTGTGTGTGTGTGTGTGTGTATAGTGTGTGTGTGTGTGTGTGTGTGTGTGTGTGTGTGTGTGTGTGTGTGTGTGTGTATAGTGTGTGTGTGTGTGTGTGTGTGTGTGTGTGCGGGATGTGTGTGTGTGTTGTGTGTGTGTGTGTGTGTGTGTATAGTGTGTGTGTGTGTGTGTGTATATAGTGTGTGTGTGTGTGTGTGTGTATAGTGTGTGTGTGTGTGTGTGTGTGTGTGTGTGTGTGTGTGTGTGTGTGTGTGTGCGGGGTGTGTGTGTGTGTGTGTGTGTGTGTGTGTGTGTGTGTGTGTGTGTGTGTGTGTGTGTGTATAGTGTGTGTGTGTGTGTGTGTGTATAGTGTGTGTGTGTGTGTTGTGTGTGTGTTGTGTGTGCGGGAGTGTGTGTGTGCGGGAGTGTGTGTGTGCGGGAGTGTGTGTGTGTGTGTGTGTGTGTGTGTGTGTTTCCTCTGGGCACTCAGATTTCTTCCCACAACCAAAAAACATACAGAGAAGTAATTTGCCCTTGAGGCCTAGACTATGGTAGGGATTAGATTGCGAGCCCCTCTGACAGAAAGAATGATGTACTCTGTACATCGCTGCAGTAGATGTTGGTGCTATACAAATACTAAATAATAATAATAATAATAATAATGCCACTAGAATGTTGAGAAACACTGGTATAAAACAGCAATGCTGATTTTCGTTTACATAAGCGAGGCTTGAGGTCTATGCGATTGCAGCACGTTTTTGGTAAGATTTATTTTTTTTAATAAAGTAAATATGAAAGTTCAAGGGTACTTTCAGGCCCACCTGAAAATGAACAGATAAAAAGCCCCTGATGAGTCATCCATGACGAAACCGGTGGGGGCGGAGCTACGGGCAGAGGGATGAGACGCCATGAAGTACATCGGATTTGGTTTTATTGATATGCGCATTATGCTGGATGTTTGTAAGTGCACTACTGTATTATTTTAACAATATATTAAACGATTTTACTCTATGGAAGCCTCTTTTTAAGTTTTTATAAGGTTAAGTGAAGTACGGCATCCATTGCCCATCGTGGAGCACACAAGCGATATTGGCTGGTCTGTGAGGGCTCAGCAAATAGTTCTGGTGAGCGCATTGTTGTGCTTGGTGCATGCAGTTACACACTGGAGTGGGGTGATTGGGATAGTCAATCTCACATGAAGTGGTGGGAATCCTTTGAAGTTTATGAAGAGGTTACTCTATATACAGTGTGTGGGTGTGTGTGTGTGTGTGTGTGTGGTGTGTATAGTGTGTGTGTGTGTGGTGTGTATAGTGTGTGTGTGTGTGTGGTGTGTGTGTGTGTGTGGTGTGTGTGGTGTGTGTGTGTGTGGTGTGTGTTGTGTGTGTGGTGTGTGTTGTGTGTGTGTGTTGTGTGGTGTGTGTGTGTGTGTGGTTTGTGTGTGTGTGGTGTGTGTGGGGTGTGTGTGTGTGTGGGGTGTGTGTGTGTGTGGGGTGTGTGTGTGTGTGGGGTGTGTGTGTGTGTGTGTGTGTGTGTGTGTGTGTGTGTGTGTGTGTGTGTGTGTGTGTGTGTGTGTGTGTGTGTGTGTGTGTGTGTGTGTGTGTGTGTGTGTGTGTGCATGTATATATAGGAAAGGTGTTCTACTCGAGGGCTGGCACAGACACTGAAGTGAACTGTATTGCTATATGTAGTTTAACAGGACTTCACTATATATACAGTATATTTTTATTGTTTATTGTTATTTTGTGAGGCCCGCTGATGTTGACATCTCTCCATGTACAAGAAGGAATTTGCTTCCGCTAAATACAGAATGAATATGGACTACAGACTGTCATTATTGGACTGTACCAGGTTATGGTTTGTATTCATTTTTACACAGCGAAGATGAAATCCGCACACCCGCAGGTAAAGTCCAAGGGTTTTTATTTGAATCCAACTCACAAATATAGTAAAACAGCTGACATGTTTCGGATCATATCCTTACTCATAGCCTAAACAAACGGACATCTAGGTGGAACATATGTACTGCTAGGACCGCCCATAAAGGGCATATGCTCCTAAATCAATGAAGGCAAAGCCTCAATTTGGATTTAAAGGTGCAGAACTAAAGCCTGCATAAATATGTCCACCATCAAAAACATATTACATTTGTAAATTAAGTACATAGAAATTGCAAACTTGCAAAAACTAAAATTACAGAAGTACAAAATTACAAAACGATTAAAACGATATCAATATATAAAATTAATATCCCACCTAGCGTTCAGCCCATTTGGTTCCCTGGTACCCATCTGCAAAATCCAAAATGCTTCTCTTGTTCGCAATTTTTTGTATGCATCACCTCGTCTAAATGAAACAGTTACCTTCTCAATCCCTTGAAATGTAAATCCCCTCATGTTGCCATCATGCTTCTCCCTGAAATGTCTCGCCACATTACTAATATTATCTGTCTTCCACGAGGCCCCATTATAATGTTCTGAAATTCTTTGTCTTAAACAGCGTGTAGTGCAGCCCACATATTGTAGGCTGCAAATTGTGCATGTGACCACATAAATGACAGATTTCGTATTACAATTGATAAATTGTCGTAAAGTAAACGTTCTCTGATTAGCAACGGAAAATACATCACGCGAGGGATGATGGCAAACACAATAATTGCAAGAGGAGAAACCACACTTGTACGACCCAACAGTGGATAAGCATGTGGACCGCACAGGTGCAGTAGAGGATTGGAAAAGACTGGGGGAAAGGGTGGACGCCAAGGATGGGGCCTTTCTGTATGCAAACCTGCAAAGTGGCTCAAGTACTTGTTGTAATTTATCATCAGCATATAGAACTGGGATATATCTCCTAATAACCCCTATAACTTTATCATATTGTTGGCTATACGTTGTTATAAAGTTCACAGAACTCGCATTGGGCTCCTGCGCCGATACAATATCGGGGTTAGTTTTCAGAAGTTTATCCCTATCCCTAGAAGCAGCAATTCTCTGAGCCCTATCTAGATCAGAGTCAGGGTAGCCTCTTAGTTTAAACCGTGATCTGAGGGTGGAGAACGCTTGTGATATGAACTCATCTGTAGAGCAGTTCCTTCTCGCTCTAATATATTCGCCCACAGGGACACCCCTAAGGGTATGTTTTGGATGGCAACTGGTAGCTTGCAACAGAGAGTTCCCAGCACAGGACTTTCTGAAAGTCCTAGTTTCTATCCTGCCAGTTTCCCCAGATCCAAAAAGGGTGATGTCAAGAAAATCTATCTGTGTCACTAAATGTGTAGGTAAAAGATAAATTAAAATTATTTTTGTTGAGATATGACAAGAAGTGTCCCAGAGTCTCATCTGTCCCCTGCCAAATCATAAGAAGGTCATCAATGAAGCGACCATACCAGACAATGGAATCCAAAAAGGGGTTCATCTCTCCAAAGATGCGGAGCTCCTCCCACCACCCCATGTAGAGGTTCGCGAGAGAGGGCGAAAATTTCGCCCCCATATAAGCTCCGCACTTCTGGAGGTAGGACCCCCCATCAAAAGAAAAATAATTGTGGGTAAGGCGAAACTCCGTCACCACCAGAATATAGGCCTGTAATGAAGCAGAGAATGAACTATATCTGGAAAGATGAAACTCCAGGGCCACACTGGCCAAGTCATGGGGGATAGTAGAATAAAGTGCTCTTACATCAAGAGTCACCCACTTATATTGTGGTTTCCACTGTATATCATCAAGGCTGGCTAGAACATGTTTAGTATCCTTGATGAGTCCAGGTAGTCTCAGGACCAATGGTTGCAGGTGGGAGTCCAGCCATTCCCCCAATCTCTCCCCAAGGGAGCCAATACCAGACACAATAGGCCTGTCCTCTGGTGGAGAGGCAGGCTTGTGCACCTTGGGGTGGTGATGAAAGATGGGAATGACTGGACTCCGAACCCTGAGAAAATCCGCCATATTCTTTTTGAGTAACTCCATAGATTCCCCTATAGAAATAAGCTGATCAAATTCAAGCTTAAAATCAAAAGTAGGGTCCGTAGGGAGGTGCATGTAGGTGTTCGGATCCTGGTGCTGGCGCAAGGCCTCTGCTTTGTAGTCACTCGCATTAAGTACAACTACGGCCCCCCCTTTATCCGCATTTCTAATAACAATGTCTGATCTGGATTTTAAATTATCCAGTGCCTGTCGTTCCAAGGGTGTTAAGTTGTACCTAATTCTACTGGTTTCTGCTAGGGATTTCAGATCTTTTTCTACCAAATCCTGAAAATTTTCCACTGGTGGAGATCTACAATAAACTGGGTAATAGTCACGATTAAGTGGGGTAGGTAAAACTACATCATCTATGTTAATTAGGCCTGTACTCTCCGATGCTAGTTGTTGTGCCGTGACAAAGGTGCAAGTGTCCTGAAGCAAGGAAATCCGTGGTAACGGAGGGGGGGTACGAGGGGGTAATGTATTAGATGTGGTCTGTGATAAAAAGTGTTTTTTCAGTAGAAGTGATCTAATGAATCTATTAACATCCATGAGTGTATCAAAAAGATTAAATTTACAAGCAGGGACAAAATTCAAGCCCCTGGATAGGAGTGAAATCTCCTCCTGTGACCACATCTAATACATTACCCCCTCGTACCCCCACTCCGTTACCACGGATTTCCTTGTTTCAGGACACTTGCACCTTTATCACGGCACAACAACTAGCATCGGAGAGTACAGGCCTAATTAACATAGATGATGTAGTTTTACCTACCCCACTTAATCGTGACTATTACCCAGTTTATTGTAGATCTTCACCAGCCCTGGAGTTTCATCTTTCCAGATATAGTTCATTCTTGGCTTCATTACAGGCCTATATTCTGGTGGTGACGGAGTTTCGCCTATCCACAATTTTTCTTTTGATGGGGGGGTTCTATTTCCAGAAGTGCGGAGCTTCTATGGGGGCGAAATTTTCGCCCTCTCTCGCGAACCTCTACATGGGGTGGTGGGAGGAGCTCCGCATCTTTGGAGAGATGAACCCCTTTTTGGATTCCGTTGTCTGGTATGATCGCTTCATTGATGACCTTCTTATGATTTGGCAGGGGACAGATGAGACTCTGGGACACTTCTTGTCATATCTCAACAAAAATAATTTTAATTTATCTTTTACCTACACATTTAATGACACAGATAGATTTTCTTGACATCACCCTTTTTGGATCTGGGGAAACTGGCAGGATAGAAACTAGGACTTTCAGAAAGTCCTGTGCTGGGAACTCTCTGTTGCAAGCTACCAGTTGCCAACCAAAACATACTCTTAGGGGTGTCCCTGTGGGCGAATATATTAGAGCGAGAAGGAACTGCTCTACAGATGAGTTCACATCACAAGAGTTCTCCACCCTCAGATCACGGTTTAAACTAAGAGGCTACCCTGACTCTGATCTAGATAGTGCTCAGAGAATTGCTGCTTCTAGGGATAGGGATAAACTTCTGAAAGCTAACCCCGATATTATATCGGCGCAGGAGCCCAATGCGAGTTCTGTGAACTTTATAACAACGTATAGCCAACAATATGATAAAGTTATAGGGGTTATTAACCTCCTTGCTGGTCTAAAAAATCCGGCAAGGAGGCAGCGCCGCACATTTTTTTAATTTTTTTTTTTTAAATCATGTAGCGAGCCAAGGGCTCGCTACATGATAGCCGCTAAGCGGCGGCATCCCCCCACCCACTCCGATCGCCTCCGGCGATCAGAGTATGCAGGGAATCCCGTTGAGAACGGGATTTCCTGCAGGGCTTCCCCGGTCGCCATGGTGACGGGGCGGGATGACGTCGGGACGTCATAGGGAATCCCGATCCGCCCCTCAACGCTGCCTGGCACTGATTGGCCAGGCAGCGCAGGGCTCTGGGGCGGGGGGGAGCGACTCGGCGCGGCGGATTGCGGCGGATCAGCGGCGAGCGGCGGCGAGCGGAAGTTACAAGCAGCTAGCAAAGTGCTAGCTGCTTGTAACAAAAAAAAAATTATGCAAATCGGCCCAGCGGGGCCTGAGATATCCTCCTGCGCAGGTTACCCCGAGCTGAGCTCGGGATAACCGGCAAGGAGGTTAAGAGATATATCCCAGTTCTATATGCTGATGATAAATTACAACAAGTACTTGAGCCAGGTTGCAGGTTTGCATACAAAAAGGCCCCATCCTTGGCGTCCACCCTTTCCCCCAGTCTTTTCCAATCCTCTACTTCACCTGTGCGGTCCACATGGTTATCCACTGTTGGGTCGTACAAGTGTGGTTTCTCCTCTTGCAATTATTGTGTTTGTCTTTTCCGTTGCTAATCAGAGAACGTTTACTTTATGACAATTTATCAATTGTAATACGAAATCTGTCATTTATGTGGTCACATGCATAATTTGCAGCCTACAATATGTGGGCTGCACTACACGCTGTTTAAGACAAAGAATTTCAGAACATTATAATGGGGCCTCGTGGAAGACAGATAATATTAGCAATGTGGCGAGACATTTCAGGGAGAAGCATGATGGCAACATGAGGGGTTTTACATTTCAAGGGATTGAGAAGGTAACTGTTTCATTTAGACGAGGTGATGCATACAAAAAAATTGCGAACAAGAGAAGCATTTTGGATTTTGCAGATGGGTACCATGGAACCAAATGGGCTGAACGCTAGGTGGGATATTAATTTTATATATTGATATCGTTTTAATCGTTTTGTATTTTTGTAATTTTGTACTTCTGTAATTTTAGTTTTTGCAAGTTTGCAATTTCTATGTACATAATTTACAAATGTAATATGTTTTTGATGGTGGACATATTTCTGCAGGCTTTAGTCCTGCACCTTTAAATCCAAATTGAGGCTTTGCCTTCATTGATTTAGGAGCATACGCCCTTTATGGGCGGTCCTAGCAGTATATATGTTCCACCTAGATGTCAGTTAGTTTAGGCTATGAGTAAGGATATGATCCGAAACATGTCAGCTGTTTTACTGTATTTGTGAGTTGGATTCAAATAAAAACCCTTGGACTTTACCAGCGGGTGTGCGGATTTCATATTCACTATGTTCCTGATTTGCCATTTGGCTTCCAGCACCCGGCACAGGTATCAGAGGTAGAGCGGTTTTCCTTCCTACATCTTCTGTATTCATTTTTAGGAGTTATCCTTCCTTTACAGAGTGACCCATAAGTGTTATTGTACAGTGTATATTGTATTACTCATAATTAGTAGAAGCAGGAGTGCATCTGCCACCTGCAACAACATTGAAAATGAACAGAAGCTGTAACTGTCAGTTACTGCATACTGCTATATTTAGTCACTTTGTCCAGGAAGTTGATGCACCACAAGTTTCAGCATGCCTTGCTCCACAGCCACAGGTAACCCAACCCCTAGTTGAGAGGGGTGAAGCAGTGAAGCTTCCCCCCACCTTGTGTGCAGACAGGCCTCTCCAGGGGATACTCAGATGAATGAGTGAGATAGGAGTCTCAGAATCCCATTACAAAGAGTGGTTATAATTCCCCTTAAGAAATCACCTCCTCTGAGATTAATGATCCCTGACGGCTCAAGAAACACGACCAGGCATATTTCACAACAATCACCAAGCCCGAGTCTCACTACTCTCTCCAAGAGTTACTGACTACCCAGCAAGCTCATGGGGAACCAGAACTCCTAGGAAGAGTTACTGACTACCCAGCAAGCTCATGGGCAACCAGAACTCCTAGGAAGAGTTACTGACTACCCAGCAAGCTCATGGGCAACCAGAACTCCTAGGAAGAGTTACTGACTACTGTGAGAAAACGCGGAAAAGCCGCCGCGTGTGCTCAGAACAAGGCGGCTGATTCCGCATCTAACGCGGCGGTTTGCACGCATAGGCCTACATCTGCTGGTATGGCTGAACGCGGAGAAACCGCCGCATGCCCTGATAGCGGTGCGGCTGGTTCCGCGTCCAGCGCGGCGGGTGGTACACAACACGTCTGGTGTGGCTGGGACTGATAGTCCACACAGGTTCAGAAGGACGCGCGCGCTGGGAGGCAGAACTTTTATGACAGCCAGAAGGGAGTCAGCTGACCAAGCCGGTCAGCTGACGATTCAATCAGTTTAAATTGGTCCAGCACTTAGGGGAGGCGCTGGTGAGCGCTGTGCTATTTATACTGGGTGCTGGTCATTCACTGGTTGTCGGCCATTGCGATCACTACGTGGAAGCACTCAGACGTTATTGTCAGAATCTGTGTTATCATTCTGTTATACTTCAGACTAGTTCCAGGGTGTTGATGATCACGGAACTCACACCCAAGACTAGGGAATTGTATTATCATTTATGTTATATTTCAGACTAGTTCCAGGGTGTTGATGATCACGGAACTCACACCCAAGACTAGGGAATTGTATTATCATTTATGTTATACTCCAGACTAGTTCCAGGGTGTTGATGATCAAGGAACTCACACCCCAGACTAGGGAATTGTATTGTCATTTATGTTGTACATCAGACTAGTTCCAGGGTGTAGAGACCACGGACCTCACACCAAGACTAGGCATTGTTTGATATCTGATACAACCTTGGGAACTATCTCTCCCCCTTAGGAGATAGTCTCCTGTGCAGGTTCCTCCTACCTTCAGCCTGACTCCATCCCTTGGAGAATCTCAGGCTGTTGGAAGGTTCCTGTGTCAGCATAAGCAGTATTCCAGGCTGCTTCTCATCACCTGCTCAGCAGGTGCATTACTCTAAGTATTACTGTTGCACCAAACACTCATATTACTCAGGTGTCCAGAGGTTAGTAATATATCTGATTATCGGTGATACTGCAGATCATCAATGGTCAGGTATATATCTGTATTTTTGGTGATACTGCAGATCGCCAATAATCAGACCCTCTCTGTGTTACACCGATCTTTACAGAATGGCAGACTGAACCCAAATGGACGCACTGTATAGCCATGTTGAAGTCCTGACCACCGCGGTAAACCAACTTTCTGCGGCAGTTTTTAACCAACAGACCCAGATATGTCAGATATTTGGGGCTATTCAGGAACTTCAATCAGTGCGATCTCCTCTTAGCACAGACATACGTATGCCTGTACCTGAAAGGTTTTCTGGCGACCGATTAGACTTTCGGAACTTTAGAAATAGAGTGTTATCATACTTTGAGTTAAGGCCTAACTCGTCTGGAACCGTGGCACAGAGAATTACATTCATTAAGACTCTGTTGTCAGGGGATTCCCAGGCCTGGGCATATGGTCTTCCTATTGGGCATCAGGCCTTGACCTCTGTGGATGAATTTTTTAAGGCTATGGCTATGATTTACGATGACCCGGACATTGCCTCGACTTCTGAACGGAAGCTCAAGCTTCTACGTCAAAGGTCCGGTAGAGAATTATGCTGCGGAGTTCAGGAGGTGGGCAGTCTCGGCTAGATGGGACGCATTCGCCCTCCTAGACTGTTTTTTGGCCGGATTGTGAGATACTATTCATGAGGTAATGATAGGTCATCCTGAGCCCGAATCATTGGATGAGGCAATCTCTTTGGCTATACAGATAGATCGCCGTTTGCGCCACCAGAGACAGGTTCGTGGTAGAGTGGCCAGAAGGTCTATCTTACGCGACTCTTCTCGGTCTCCCTCACCCCCAGGCGAATCTATGCAAATTGGGTACACACGGCTGAGTCTGGGGAAGCGGAGCCACAGGAGCCCAAAGAAGAACACTTTTTATGGGGCCTCTAGACCAGACAAATGCTACCCCTTGGGGGAGTCAATACCATAGATGAGCAGGGTTCATCTCTGAACGATGGTCGGCTGATCCTTCCTTGCTCGGTTACGTGGGAAGGTCGGACCAAGTCTGCAGAAGCTATGGTGGACTCGGGTTCAGCAGCGAACCTCATAGATTGCAATTTTGCTAAAAGCTTGGGGATACCTTTATCTGTACCCGACCGGCAGATTTCGGTCACAGCAGTGGATGACTCTCCATTGCGTAGTGCCCAGTTTCTTTCCCAAACCCCCCTACTGTCATGTTGTTTGGGGGCAGTGCATGAAGAGAGTTTACAGTTCCTGGTCCTGCCGATGAAGGGCTCTGCTGTTGTTCTCGGTATGCCCTGGTTACAGCTTCAATCACCGCTGATTGACTGGGCTTCAGGAGAGCTACTGAACTGGTCAGCTCATTGTCAGGAGCACTGTTTGAAGAGGGGTGAGGCGGATAATACCAAGATACAGGTCGCAGAAAAGACAGGACAGTGTACAGATATTTCTAACGGATCCTGTTCCTCACGGTTACCTCTCATGCATGAATCAGATAGCAAAAGCCCCAAAGCAGACGCTTTAGACAGGGGTTTTGGGCCCAAAATCTTTCTATCACCGAAGAAACAAGCTGACAAGAAATCATTTCAGGTGTCCCTGCTCAAGCCAGCAGTGGATACCAATCCCTCCCACCCTGTGTTGATTCATGTCCGGCCTAAGTATGAAATGAAAAGAGAATTCTCTACCCTACATCCTGTGAAGCCAGGAAGGAGATGTCCGGAGTCCACTCCTCAAGGGGGGGGGGTACTGTGAGAAAACGCGGAAAAGCCGCCGCGTGTGCTCAGAACAAGGCGGCTGATTCCGCATCTAACGCGGCGGTTTGCACGCATAGGCCTACATCTGCTGGTATGGCTGAACGCGGAGAAACCGCCGCATGCCCTGATAGCGGTGCGGCTGGTTCCACGTCCAGCAAGCTCATGGGCAACCAGAACTCATAGGAAGAGTTACTGACTACCCAGCAAGCGCATGATGAACGAGAACTCCTAGGAAGAGTTACTAACTACCCAGCAAGCTCATGGGCAACCAGAACTCCTAGGAAGAGTCACTGACTACCCAGTAAGCTCATGGTGAGCCAGAACTCCTAGGAAAAGTTACTGACTACCCAGCAAGCTCATGGGCAACCATAACTCCTAGGAAGAGTTACTGACTACCCAGCAAGCTCATGGGCAACCAGAACTCCTAGGAAGAGTTACTGACTACCCAGCAAGCTCATGGGCAACCAGAACTCCTAGGAAGAGTTACTGACTACCCAGCAAGCTCATGGGCAACCAGAACTCCTAGGAAGAGTTACTGACTACCCAGCAAGCTCATGGTGAACCAGAACTCCTAGGAAGAGTTACTGACTACCCAGCAAGCTCATGGGCAACCAGAACTCCTAGGAAGAGTTACTGACTACCCAGCAAGCTCATGGTGAAACAGAACTCCTAAAAAGAGTTACAGATTACCCAGCAAGCTCATGGTGAACCAGAACTCCTAGGAAGAGTTACTGACTACCCAGCAAGCTCATGGTGAACCAGAACTCCTAGGAAGAGTTACTGACTACCCAGCAAGCTCATGGTGAACCAGAACTCCTAGGAAGAGTTACTGACTACCCAGCAAGCTCATGGTGAACCAGAACTCCTAGGAAGAGTTACTGACTACCCAGCAAGCTCATGGGCAACCAGAACTCCTAGGAAGAGGTACTGACTACCCAGCAAGCTCATGGGGAACCATAACTCCTAGGAAGAGTTACTGACTACCCAGCAAGCTCATGGGCAACCAGAACTCCTAGGAAGAGTTACTGACTACCCAGCAAGCTCATGGGCAACCAGAACTCCTAGGAAGAGTTACTGACTACCCAGCAAGCTCATGGGCAACCAGAACTCCTAGGAAGAGTTACTGACTACCCAGCAAGCTCATGGTGAACCAGAACTCCTAGGAAGAGTTACTGACTACCCAGCAAGCTCATGGGCAACCAGAACTCCTAGGAAGAGTTACTGACTACCCAGCAAGCTCATGGTGAACCAGAACTCCTAAAAAGAGTTACAGATTACCCAGCAAGCTCATGGTGAACCAGAACTCCTAGGAAGAGTTACTGACTACCCAGCAAGCTCATGGTGAACCAGAACTCCTAGGAAGAGTTACTGACTACCCAGCAAGCTCATGGTGAACCAGAACTCCTAGGAAGAGTTACTGACTACCCAGCAAGCTCATGGTGAACCAGAACTCCTAGGAAGAGTTACTGACTACCCAGCAAGCTCATGGGCAACCAGAACTCCTAGGAAGAGGTACTGACTACCCAGCAAGCTCATGGGGAACCAGAACTCCTAGGAAGAGTTACTGACTACCCAGTAAGCTCATGGTGAACCAAAACTCCTAGGAAGAGTTACTGACTACCCAGCAAGCTCATGGGCAACCAGAACTCCTAGGAAGAGTTACTGACTACCCAGCAAGCTCAAAACAGAAGGTATTTGCATTAATTCAGGTTGGAGTGAGCATATGATGTCGCCCACAATGCATCGCTGCTGAAATATGCAAATCATCCCTTGTTGTCCCTGTAAGCTAGCCACACCTCCAGGACCACTGGAAAGTGAAAGGTGGGGAGCATTCTACATAATAAGATAGAAACCCGTCTGCAGTGTTTGGGTAGGCAATAAAACCCTCTCTGATCAGATTCAATCAGAGAGGGATCTACAGGGGTTGGACAAAATATTGGAAACACCTTGAAAATCAACAAAATATATTTTAATATGGCGTAGGTCCACCTTTTGTGGCAATTACAGCCTCAGTTCTCCGAGGTATTTATTCATACAAATTGTGAATGGTTTCCAAAGGAATTGTAGCCCATTCTTCAGTTAAAACACCCTCCAGTTATTTTAGAGACTATGGCGGAAATCGACTTCTTACTTGAATCTCTAATAACGACCGTACATGCTCAATAATGATGAGGTCTGGGGATTGTGGTGGCCAGATGAGATGCTCAACTTCATTACAATGTTCCTCGTGCCATTCTTTAACAATTCTAGCTGTATGGATTGAGGCATTATCATCTTGAAAGATAGCATTCCCCTCCGTAAACAGTTTTTGAACCATAGGATGAACTTGGTTGCCCAAAATTCCTAAATCTCGGCTGTTAATTCTTCTGTGAAGGGAAATCATTGGCCCGTGGGATTTCCAAGAAATAGCACCCCAGATCATCACAGAACCCCCGCCATGTTTTATGGTTGGGAAAGGGAAGTCTGGATGAAATGCTTCTTTCGGCTGTCTCCAAACGTGCACTCGGCCGGAAATAAGGTAAACGATGATTCATCAGAGAAAATCACATTTTTCCACTGCTCCAGTGACCAATTCTGGTGGTTTCTACACCACTCTAAATGCTTTGAAACATTTGTCTTAGAGTGCAGAGGTTATCTAATTGCAGTTCTTCCGTGGAATCCAGATTTGTGGAAACTGGGTTCTGTAGGTGTTCATTCAGCTCTGCAGTGATTTTAGGAGCCGTGGTCTTGCAAGCTTTTCTAACAATTCAATTTAGAGTCAGTCAGTCTCTCTCAGACAACTTTGACTTTCTGCCACAACTGTGCTTTGCTGAAGTCGTTTTTTCTTCTCTTTAAAACATTTTCAAAGATTATGATGCCAAAATGTTGGTCGTTTCCATTTTTTTTTGTCCAACCCCTGTATATGATGGTCACCCTCTAATACATGGCGATCTTAAAGTGATTCCGAGATGAAAAACAAACTAGAACAAGTTTACACAGCAAATATAGCTGCAAACAGCTTAAACAGTATATGATTATTTCTTCCTGGGATGCAATGAGAGCAGCCACGTTCTGCTTGTGATCATTACACACAGGCAAACTGCTCTGCATCTCCAGCCCTCAGCCTGTGAAAACTTCACTCCCCCTCCTCCTCCCCTCTGCCTCTGAAATCTCTGGCTGGTAACACCTCCTCCTCCTGCCCAGACTGAGCTCCCATAAGTCCTTGCTACATGGGTCTCAGAGTGCCTAGGCGCTGGAGGAGCTGAGGGCAAGGCTTGTTTAGTTTATAGGGAATTAGGGTATTGAAACCATTAAAAAAAAAGTATTTGGCTTGAGGAAAGTCCTATAAACTATATGTAAGGAAGGCAATTATGCAATGAGTAAAAGTTTATCTCGGATCCACTTTAACTATCCCTCAGAGGGGCTCACAATCCCTAAAAATTCTAGCAATGACATTCAGACTGTTACGTGTTCTTCCTGTGTGTCTGTGTGACATCAATAGGTAAGAGCTTGTCCCATGTGACATCACAGTTAGCAGCACTGCTATCAGGCCTGCATACAAGGTCATTAGCCTGGAAGTGTGGCAGTGTTTATCACCTGCCACAGTAGAGAGTAGGCTTTGTAATGGAAGGAATGTGTTTACATTGCAGGAAGTTGGGTTATGATTACTGGTGATTAGTGTGACTCCAGATAGGAGAGTATTTATGTTATCAATGTATACAGTTTACACCAGTCTTTACACTACTCTTTGGAGGACCTGCAAAGTCAGTGGCAGGGTAATACCAGGCAGGGATGGGAAGAGGGAGAAAGGGAATGGGTCAGGATCTATGTCAGGTTTCTGATACTGACTGCGTCACCCTTGGAGCACAGATCACCACCTGTGATAAATGTCAGAATGTAAATCAGGGAGAGGAAAGATTACAATGGGCAAACACTGACTAAATCCTCTATAAATAAATATTGTAAAATATAAGCAATTTTATTACTTATTTTATTTTCACTACAGTTCCTCTTTAACCACTTAAAGGACCACTATTGCGAAAAAGTGTAAAATTTAAAATAATTTTAGCACATACAAATAAAAAGTACTTTTCTTGCAGACTAAAATGAGCCATAAATTACTTCTCTCCTATGTTGCTGTCACTTACAGCAAGTAGTAGAAATCTGACATTACCGACAGA
This sequence comes from Hyperolius riggenbachi, assembly GCF_040937935.1. Classification (NCBI taxonomy): domain Eukaryota; kingdom Metazoa; phylum Chordata; class Amphibia; order Anura; family Hyperoliidae; genus Hyperolius; species Hyperolius riggenbachi. The sequence goes on along the minus strand of NC_090649.1, from coordinate 54,692,090 downwards.
TTTTGGGCTAGTCCATCTCTCCTTAGGGGATTCTCATTGAGGTCTTTATTCTTTATAAAGACACTCCCTGAAAAAGATTTATACAAAGATGCTGGCCAGCCTCCCTGCTCACCGTACACTTCTTTGGCAGTTGGACGGAGCAACTGCCATTCACTAAGTGCTTTTGAAAAAAAAAGAAAACCCCGAGAGCCCCCCATGAGGAGATGCACTAGCCCAAAACCTGACGGTAATGTCAAATTTCTACTACCTACTGTAAGTGACAGCAAAATAGGAGAAAAGTCATTTATGGCTCATTTTACTCCGGGAAAATGTACTTATTTGTATATGTTTACATGTACTTAATAGTCATACAACAGAGCACACCTTATCCCCCTTTTCTGCCCACCAACAGAGCCTTTTGTTGGTGGGCTCTGATCGCTGCTGCATTGTTTATTTATTGTTTTCATGTTTGTTTTTAAATTCCGCTATTTTTACTTTTATTTTTGCTGATCCCCTCCCTCCCACCGCCAACCAATCCCAGCTATCCTCTCTCACAGGCATCAGCCTATGAGAGGGTATCGCTCTGTGAGCCTCTCTAGGGGACAGCCGAGTAACATGGCTGTCCCCAGTACAGAGCTGCGGTAGATCACATCGCTGTACCATGTAAATAGACGGCGGTGTGGCTGTCTAACAGTCTCCTAGCGGCTCCCTCATTCAAGCGGAAATCCGCGCGCAATCTCCTGCAAAACCCCGCCCCAGGACTTGACACCAATTGGCGTTACGCGGTCCTGGAGCTGTCACCTTCTCGACGCCGATCAGCGTTAGGTGGTCGGGAGTGGGTTAAGGTCACCATGTTTGTTCTCTTGTTGAACTCGATGGACGTATGTCTTTTTTCAACCCAAATAACTATATAACGAGTCACAAATTTATCTGGTGCTAAAGCTGCCATAAACTATAAAATTTGTTTCCCAATTAGACAAAAATCCTCCCGTTCCCCTCTGTCCTCCCATGCCCCAACAGAGCCATTCGGGAACTACTGCGCCCATCCCCCTGATCACCCACCCCCCTGACTGCACACCCATCACCGGAAGCATTTTGCGCATGCGCAGTTTGTGAGACTTTGCGGACACTACAAAAGCAGAATGGAGGGGACGACACAAACACGGAGGGAACTAACAGACTACAGGGGGCTGGAAGAAGCCCCAAGAAGTAGATCATGGTCTCAGCTTTACTGTATGCATTTACTTTGGTAATTCCCCATGTCGACAATTAAAAATGGCAATTTTGAATATTTTTTGACACTGAGTAGGAGGAGCATAGTAGCAGAATTTTCCTTGTAGTGGTTAACCCTAACCTGAAGCGAGAGCAGTATATGAAGGCTGACATTTAATTTTAAACAATACCAGTTGCCTGGCAGTCCTGCTGATTATTCTGGCATCACTAGTGTCTGAATCACACACCTGAAACAAGGATGTAGCTAATCTTGGCAGATTTTTGTCAGGGTCTATGGCTAAGATTAGAGGGAGATGATCAGCAGGAAAGCTAGGCAACTAGTATTGTTTAAATTTAATTACATACAGTGGTGTGAAAAACTATTTGCCCCCTTCCTGATTTCTTATTCTTTTGCATGTTTGTCACATTTAAATGTTTCTGCTCATCAAAAACCGTTAACTATTAGTCAAAGATAACATAATTGAACACAAAATGCAGTTTTAAATGATGGTTTTTATTATTTAGTGAGAAAAAAAAACTCCAAATCTACATGGCCCTGTGTGAAAAAGTGATTGCCCCCCTTGTTAAAAAAATAACTTAACTGTGGTTTATCACACCTGAGTTCAATTTCTGTAGTCACCCCCAGGCCTGATTACTGCCACACCTGGTTCAATCAAGAAATCACTTAAATAGGAGCTATCTGACACAGAGAAGTAGACCAAAAGCACCTCAAAAGCTAGACATCATGCCAAGATCCAAAGAAATTCAGGAACAAATGAGAACAAAGTACTGTAATTGAGATCTATCAGTCTGGTAAAGGTTATAAAGCCATTTCTAAAGCTTTGGGACTCCAGCGAACCATAGTGAGAGCCATTATCCACAATGGCAAAAACATGGAACAGTGATGAACCTTCCCAGGAGTGGCTGGCCGACCAAAATTACCCCGAGAGCGCAGAGAAAACTCATCCGAGAGGCCACAAAAGACCCCCGGACAACATCTAAAGAACTGCAGGCCTCACTTGCCTCAATTAAGGTCATTGTTCATGACTCCACCATAAGAAAGAGACTGGGCAAAAACGGTCTGCATGGCAGATATCCAATGCGCAAACCACTTTTAAGCAAAAAGAACTTTAAGGCTCGTCTCAATTTTGCTAAAAAACATCTCAATGATTGGCAAGACTTTTGGGAAAATACCTTGTGGACCAACAAGACAAAAGTTGAACTTTTTGGAAGGTGCGTGTCCCGTTACATCTGGCGTAGAAGTAACACAGCATTTCAGCAAAAGAACATCATACCAACAGTAAAATATGGTGGTGGTAGTGTGATGGTCTGGGGTTGTTTTGCTGCTTCATGACCTGGAAGGCTTGCTGTGATAGATGGAACCATGAATTCTACTGTCTACCAAAAAATCCTGAAGGAGAATGTCCGGCCATCTGTTTCTCAACTCAAGCTGAAGCGATCTTGGGTGCTGCAGCAGGACAATGACCCAAAACACACCAGCAAATCCACCTCTGAATGGCTGAAGAAAAACAAAATGAAGACTTTTGAGTGGCCTAGTCAAAGTCCTGACCTGAATCCTATTGAGATGTTGTGGCATGACCTTAAAGGGACTCCGAGCAGTGCAGAAACTATGGAAAGATGCATATCATTTTAAAGCGCTCTTTCTCCTCTTTCCAATGATATATAAACCACCACCCTACGTCTTTTAGTTTTCGCTATTTTCGCGATTGAAATTGCCGCGGCTGCGATTTCGATCGCGAAAATAGAGAAAACTAAAAGGCGTAGGGCAACGATTTAGGTGTCGTCAGAAAGAGGAGAAAGAGAGCTTTAAAATGATATCCATCAAGCCATAGTTATATTGTATTACACAGGACGACACTTTCCCCAGTGTCAGCAGCTCCATTTTGCTGAATGCAGCTGCTGACTTTGACAAAAAGTCGCCCTGTGTAATACAATATAACTATGGCTTGATGGATATCATTTTAAAGCTCTCTTTCTCCTCTTTCTGACGACACCTAAATCGTTGCCCTACGCCTTTTAGTTTTCTCTATTTTTGCGATCGAAATCGCGGCCGCGGCAATTTCAATCGCGAAAATAGCGAAAACTAAAAAGCGTAGGGTGGCGGTTTATATCTCATTGGAAAGAGGAGAAAGAGAGCTTTAAAATGATGTGCATCTTTCCATAGTTTCTGCACTGCTCGGAGTCCCTTTAAAAAGGCGGTTCATGATAGAAAACCCTCAAATAAAGCTGAATTACAACAATTCTGCAAAGATGAGTGGGCCAAAATTCCTCCAGAGCGCTGTAAAAGACTCGTTGCAAGTTATCGCAAACGCTTGATTGCAGTTATTGCTGCTAAGGGTGGCCCAACCAGTTATTAGGTTCAGGGGGCAATTTCTTTTTCACACAGGGCCATGTAGGTTTTGAGGTATTTTTCTCACTAAATAATAAAAACCATCATTTAAAACTGCATTTTGTGTTCAATTATGTTATCTTTGACTAATAGTTAACGGTTTTTGATGAGCAGAAACATTTAAGTGTGACAAACATGCAAAAGAATAAGAAATCGGGAAGGGGACAAATAGTTTTTCACACCACCGTATGTCAGCCTCCATATCCCTCTCAATTGTATACATTGAACAGAGGCGCCAAAAGTATAAAATTAGATTAAATGAGCTTAAAAACCAACTCAAATGGCAAAAATGAAGGAGGAAGTGGTGGTCTTACCTCCCTCAAGCAGACACGGCAACGACTGCGATTCAGACAGTCAAACGCATTTATTAGAAACTCCCCAAAAAAATTTGCAACGCGTTGCGCAGGCTCAATCCCGCTTCATCAGGCAATACAGGGAGGAGTATCAAGCGATCTGCACAAGGATCTGCTCAAGTTAAGCACCTCTGTATCTAGCAAAACGAATTTATTGCCACCTTATCAAGTACGTATTACACTATTGGGGCTCTTGGTGTTCCCTGTTTTATCCATATGCCTCTCACTTCAGGTTCCCTTTAAATGCTCAGTTGGAAACTCGATTGGCCAGATTTTTGTTGTTTGCTGCTGCAGTTGTGATATAGGAAGAAGGCTTTGATTGAAACTTAGAGAGGAATACGCTGGAAAGTCACTCTGTCACCCCTCAGTCACTTTGATATGGATCCTCTCCCCCCCCAGTCCATAGTCCCCCCCCCCCCTTCCCAGCACCATGGGTTAATCTATAACCCAGCACAATGCTTGTTCCAGCATTGTTTCCAGACATCAAAGAGCCTGGGTCACCTTGTCAGGAGATCAGAGGTGTGTGCAGGTCACAATGCATCACCTAGCAGTGTCAGGACGCTCTGCTCTGGCCACGACTATGGTGCTGCACTGACAGTCATGAGTGGACCACAACTCTCAGGCTGGGCACCCATTGGCTGATGGTTACCTCATTCAGTCGCCCACTACCTGCAGTGCTTTCCCAGCGTTTAGTAAGGGGTCAATAAGCAGCCCCCTACATGGAGAACATCAGCAATTTTGCCCCGAAACGATGTAAACTCATAAGAATCCACTGAAATCCCCACCGCATATTACGTATTAAGGTGGCCTTACACCTAAAGCCCTGTGCATTATGGAATGAGTTTAAAGTGTAACTGTCGGGCATAAAAATAAAAAAAAAAATCAATTTTTTATTTTTATCTGGTAAACAAGTAATAAGGATGCTAATCAGGCAATCCAAAAGTTAAAATCTCTATTACTTTTCTTGTTGATAAATGATCATTCCCCAGTTTACCTGACTCTTATTTAATACATACAAAATGTGGTACACAAAAAGGAAGTTGCAGGGCATGCTGGGCTGTCCTTTTTCTTCTTCTCTACTTCCCCATAAGCTTAAAAAGACACTGAAGTCTTTTTTTTTTACCATCCTACCTAATAAAGGCTAACTGTCTCTGCGTCCAGCAGTTTTGTCCCTGTGTGCCAAGATTTTTGTTACTGCGCTGACAGCTGGGACCAGGGAGCTGGAGGGGCGAGCGAGGTGGGCGGGTGCAGGCAAGCGAGGTGGGCGGGCGCTCGGCGGTTGCGTGCGTGCGCATGCACTGTGGCGGCGGCCGTAGACCTAGAGCCCGTTTTTTAAACGGGCTGGATCTACTAGTATTTTGTCATAAAAATCCTCTTCAGCATTAATGCCCAAGTGAAATCTCCCCATCCCCACGGCAGAGGAGTGATTCATTACTGAGAAATAGACCGGCAAAGTTCCTCGATTTTGCAGGTCGCAGATTATGCTGCCTGGGGAGACAGAGCTTTGAGCAGTAGCTCTGCCTCTCTGCAATCAATCTCCGCAGATCTCCGCCTCTTCCCCGCTCCACTCAGTGAAAGAAGACTGAAAGGGGCGGGGAGAGGCGGCGATCAGCAGAGATTTACTGTGGAGTTAGCAGAGCTTTGCAGGGCTATTTCTCACTTATAAATCACTCATTTGCCACAGGGATGCGGCGATTCCACTTGGGCATTAATGCTGAAGAGGATTTTATGACAAAATAAGGGGAAAAAAAAAAAAAAAAAGACTTCAGAGTCTCTTTAACTAATGCAGCCTGATTGGCTGAAGCCTCTTTCCCTCCTGTTTTCCCCTCCCACACCTCTGTTCCTCTCTGATTGGCCAATATTTCTTATGCTGAGACAATGCACTTTCTATAGTGGAGGGCGGGCAATGCAAACACAATCAGGCAGAGGAGAGTAAGGGAGGAAATTACATCAGGACTGGCTTCAAAATAGTTAAAGTGGGAAATGCCAGGGAGGATTTTCTCTTTTTTCACTGTAGGTACACCAAGCTCAAAATGTGGACAGTACAATACATATGTTATATTTCTGAGATAGTATGGCTGACAGCTCCTCTTTAAAGGATACCCGAGGTGACATGTGACATGATGAGGTAGACGTGTATATACAGTGCCCAACACACAAATAACTATGCTGTGTTTCTTTTTTTTTCTCTGCCTGAAAGAGTTAAACATCAGGTAAGGAAGCGGCAATTCCTGTCAGGACTGAGTCAGACTACAGTGTGACTCCTCACTGATCAGAAATTACAACTAAAAAAAACACTTTCCTAGCAGAAAATGGCTTCTAAGAGCAGGAAAGAGATAAAAGGGGTAAATAGTTCATAGATTTTAGCTCTGGCATACGTCAATGAATGTGTCATTGAGAAAAAACAATAAACTAAAAACTTAATAAGTAAATCTAAATATAAAATAAAACCGTGGAATATCTTAAAAAGTCATTTTTAGGAGAAGGAGGATAGATACAATGGTTTATTTCATTTATTTATTTTCACCTCAGGTGTCCTTTAAATGGACTTCCAGAAGCTTTTTTCACACTCCCTAATTTGTTAATAATGAAAATCTTCTCCAAAGCCTGGAGAAATGGAATGGATCCTGCAATTACCTTTTCCCTTCCCTGGGAACTAGACTGACCCTTTCCAAGAGGAGCTGTCAGCCAAACTATCTCAGAAAAAAACACACATATATAAGTAGATAAATACTTTCTCTACTTACATAACACATGTATTGCACTGTCCACGTTTAGATTTTAGTGATTTTTCTACAGTAAAAAAAAAAAAAGAGAAAATTCTTAACATTTCCCATTTTAAGTGTGGCCATTTTGAAGCCAATCCTGATGTCATTTCCTCCCTTACTCTCCTCTGCCTGATTGTGTATGTATTGCCTGCCCTCCACTATAGAAAGTGCATTGTCTCAGCACTGCAGGGGGTGGAGTCTCCCCTTTAGAAGCCAAGATACTGGATGGAAGAACCTGAACTGACATCACTTCAGGACTTAAAGGGGACCTGAACTCAGAACTTCCTCTCTGCTCTAAAAAACATAAGCAACAGCATAATAACCTTTAAAGAAAAACATTCATTTGTTATATTAAATCCTGCAATAAATTTGCAGTTTGTCTATTTCCTGCTTTCATGTACGCAGGCATATTGTTAGCATCCAAACTAGCTGCTCTGCCGAGGCAGCCAGCTGACACCGCTAAGAGATCAAATTACAACTTGTGATTAGGCGCAAATGAGGGGGAATTAGACAGGCTAAACTCTCTAAATACATACAGGGAGCATTTATCTATGTTTTTCTTCTGTATTGTGCAAGAGTTCAGGTCCACTTTTAGCCCTGGATTTCCAAGTACTGGTGGATTTTCCCTCTTTCTTAATTGCCGGATAAGAAAGCATTGCCAAGAAGAAAGAAAAATCCACATCCATGACCTTTTCCAGGGTGAAAAATAAGCTATGTTAAAATAGCTGCAAAGGCTGATAAAGCGTTGGGGTAGCTTTGATTTCATGCATGCCGGAGTCCTTTAAATGCCAACTTTTTATTAGTGACCGCAGTGCACTTTTAGGGCCCCGCTGGAAGAAACTCGATCCGCCCCTTTAACGTTCCACATTTCCTTGAAGCCCTGTTTGCAGAAACTGCCGGTGAGCGACTTAAAAGCCGGGCGAGCCGTTCAGACAGATCCCAGGAAACAATGCCTCTGTTCTTAGCCCTCTGTGTGCGGGGAGCGTGCCAGATCTATTAGAAGGTCATTTACAGTTCTGTACCGCCAGAGGAGCGCAATGACTGACAGGCCGGGAAATACCGGGCGGAGTACATGGTGTCATTCTACACCGCTTATCTCCTAAATATGGATCACAGCGCACAAGTCAATAGAAGGAATCTCATTAGACATTATATGAGGAAAACATGTCAAATATGCTATCAAACGACGATAATCTGTAATCCTTAAAGGGAACCTAAACTGAGAGGGATATAGATGTTTCCTTTTAAACAATACCAGTTGCCTGGCAGTCCTGCTGTTCTCTTTGGCTGCAGTAGTGTCTGAATCACACACCTGAAACAAGCATGCAGCTTATCCAGTCTGACTTCAGTTAAGCTGGCCATGCACTAGGCCGATTCCCCGCCGATCAACAGCAGATTCGATCACTGGGATCGAATCTGCTGTCACATCGTTCCCGCTACACGCTAAATTTCGATCTATCCCGTCGATCGCTCCGTGCGGAAAATTACCGTTGATCGCCCGCGGGTAGGGAGCGCGTCGCTAGCGGCGTTCGAGTGCCCGACGACCGACGCAATAGAGCCCGCATACATTACCTGCTACGCCGGCGCGACTGCCCCCGGGCACCGCTGCTCCGTCTCCGCTCTGGTCTGGTCTCCGGGTCCGGCATGCTTCACTTCCTCCTGCCAAGCAGGAAGTTTAAACAGTAGAGGGCGCTCTACTGTTTAAACTTCCTGCCGGGCAGGAAGAAGTGAAGCATGCCAGAGACCAGACCAGACCAGCGCGGAGACGGAGCAGCGGTGACAGGGGGCAGTCGCACCGGCGGAGCAGGTAATGTATGCAGGGGGGAGCGGCGGCAGCACCACCACCACAGATTGTGAACGGTTTCAGGCTGAAATCGGTTCACAATCTGTTTGCAGTAAAGGTAGCCATACGATCCCTCTCTGATCAGATTCGATCAGAGAGGGATCTATCTGTTGGTCGAATCTGATGGCAAATCGACCAGTGTATGGCTACCTTATGAGTACCTGTTCTGCATGCTTGTTCAGGGGCTGTGGCTGAAAGTATTAGAGACACAGGATCAGCAGGAGAGTCAGGCAACTGGTACTATTTTAAAGAGAAAAATAATCCATATCCTTCTTGGTTTAGGTTCAAGGGCCAATATCACAAAAATTGAACATTTGTAAATGCATGTGTGCTAGAAGTACACTTGTCCCAGACTGGAATGCACTATAAATTACTTTGCTCCTATGTTGCTGTCACTTACAGTAGCAATTAAAAAGATTTGACAGGTTTTGGACTAGTCCATCTTCTTATGGGGGATTCTCTGGGTTTTCTTTATTTTCAAAAGCACTTTCTGAATGGCAGTTGTGCAGTCTAACTGTCAAAATATTATGCGGATCAGTATGCAGGCTGACTGACTTCGTTCTATACAGCCTTTCCAGGTAGTGCTTTTGTAAAGAATAAAGGAGATACTGAGTATTCCTCTTGAGGAAATGGACTAGTCCAAAATCCATCATATTTCAGAATTTTACTGCCTACTGTAAGGGAAAAGAACATAGGAGAAAAGTAGTTAATAGTGCGTCTTATTCCGATAGAAACATACTTCTTATAAGTATATGTACACATGTATTTTAAGTTTTAAAAATGTCCGCAATAGTGGTCCTTTAACAGGGGGATTCAAGCATATGTCATGTTATTTCCAAATACGACCGAAGTGTCAAAACGTCCATATTGTAACGAGTAACCTTTAAAGGCAATTTATGCAGATCTGTGACATCGCTATGAAAGTACCAAATATGCTGGAGGACAGTATAGCCGGTCTCCCGGCAAAAACTAAAATCCTTCATCAGACAGTATCTTTATATGTAAGATAAAATATACATGTGTTGGTTTGTAAAGTAAAAAAAAAAAAAAAAAAAAAAAAAGAGAGAGAGTGCTACAACTTTTCACACTTTTCCGGTCTTCCTGTTGTGTTATCTGCAGCAAATTTTATTTAAAGCTGGCCAGACATGCATCGCTTTTCTGATCGATTTCGGATTTGATCAATATGGTTGAATCTGCCAGTATGGAACAACCAACAATGAATACTCAGGGAGAAATCGCACTTGCGTCAGCCGAAACCGCAGGCGATTGTTCGTGTGCGTTTTTTCTGCGATTGAACACAACTTTTTTTTTACTGTAGCCAGTGAATTTCAATGAGAAATCACACACATTGTGCGAAAAAGTAGTACAGGTTGTAGCTTATTTTTAAACGTTTTACAGAATCGCAGATGGCTCCTGAAAACGTAGCATTACTCGCGTTTTCGCATGCAATTTTGCACTGCGGCAAAACACCTGCGATGACAACAAATGTGACCCCTGCGTCAAGTACTCGCAGCAAAAAGATTTACTCTAGCTTAGTTTTACAGATGTAGTGTTACCTGGATGGGTATAGGTCCAATTCTTTGAATAGGATGAGGTGCAGATAATGATCAACAACAATAATAATAATAATTGTCTAGCATTACTTTTAATAAATTGAATCCTTACCTGGTAAGGGCAGGGAATGTGGTAATCTCGGCATCGTTCCTGAATCCATGTTATTTCCCACACCCCGCGATAGGCCTGCTCGTAGAAATAGCAGCCAATCACCACCAAGAGGGGCACAAGGTACAAAATGCTAAACACGCCAATGCGGATCATGAATTTCACCAGCTTGTCCTGGTTCTCCTTCTCTAACGGGATTTCTATCCGTACTCGGTTCAGAGAAATGATCCCAGCCAAGAGTAGTGACACACCAACCACAACGTTCAGGCAGAGGGGAGCAAGGACAAAGTATCTCAAGGCGTGGACATCGTACAATCCAACAAAGCAAACACCACTGATGTTGTCCCCTTCGATTTTGTTCATGGCAAGAAGGATGATGGTTAGGGTTCCAGGGATGCCCCAGGCACTGGCGTGAAACAACAGCGCCTTCTTCTCGATAGCTTCGCTCCCCCATTTCGGGACAGCTGCCAAGAACCAAGTGATGGTGAGGATCACCCACCAAACGCTGCCAGCCATGGTGAAGAAGTAAAGAACCATGAAGAGCATTGTGCAGGCCTTGTTGTGAGATCCTTGGGTCACAGTGGAGGCCTTGTATTGGCTGGGACTGGCAGCATTACAAGCCACACGGTCCTCCAACAGGAAACCAATGAAGAAGATTAATGACACCATCATGTAGCAGACAGCATAGAATATAATGGGTCTTTCTGGGTATCTGAAGCGGGTCACGTCAATGAGAAACGTCAAAAAGGTGAACAAGGTGGCCGAGAGGCACACTATAGAGATCACACCAATAAAGTATCGGGCAAAGGAGAGTTCTTCTCTTCGGAAGTACATGTGAGGACAGGGTGGAGAACAATCCCGTACTCCCAAAAAGGAGTAGCCCAGGTCAGGGTCAATTTTAAGCTCCCTGGGGCACCAGAAGCCATAGTCCCTTTGCACTGCCAAAGGGGTGTCCTCTGTGGGTTCCTTGGAGATGCTGAGGTCCACCATTCGGGGGTAGGGCTCATCACAGTCTGGGAATCTAAAACACATAAAGTATTATTCTTACATCCAAAGGCACTCTTAGCAGCAACACTACTGCAAACTAGAGTGAGTACTGGTTTACAAAAATATATATATTACAAATGATGCCTCCTTATCCTTCTTAAATCATAATAAGTCTCCCATTATCTGTGTTCTCTCATGAATTATCTCCCTTTATCTATTTATTTCACTATTGATCGCTTCTTACCTGCTTTAACGAGCCGGCATAATTAGAAGAAGAAATTACAAAAAAAACCCACACACTACCTGGCCCCGGGGGGTGGGGGGCCGAAGATGGCTAGGCTGATCAGGTAGAGCCCGTTACCACCGCTCATGCATCCCATAATCCTTTAGTTTTGGTTTTGTAAAAACAAACAAAAAATTACCACAACGCTGCATGCAGAGCTCTGTGCCTCTCCTCCAAGATCACAGAGGCCAGAGAGGCAGTGGAGGGACACAAAGAGGCAGGTAAGGGGCGTTCTTAATACCAGACAAGGCGTTTTGAAGGAATATCTCTCTTGCAAGGGAAGCCCCTCCCCCTATTAGGCTACCGACAAGCAGGTTGGTAGATTGGGGGGGGGGGGGGGGGGTTGAGAGCAGCGTGGAGGGGACACAAAGACATGTCCCTTGGAAGGGAACATACCACTGTGTCCCATTTTAAAACAGGAATCCACCTCAGGTACACTTTAACTCATGATTTATCTCTCCTTGGGATAAATTCACTAAAAACCGTCATTTAAAGCCACACATACACACGTGCAGGTTAGTGATGCGTTCTGTTGCTATGTGAGGGAAGGGGGCAATGTTAGAAGTGTCTACTGCCCCCAAGTGTCCGCGCTATACTTCTACATTGGCGCCCCACGTGACTAACAGCATATAACGTAGTGACCTCACACGTGTGCCCCACGCCAGTAGTCACAAGGGACACGAAGACAGAAGTATGGCGGAGACTCTGTAAACACTGGGGGGCAGCGGAAAGGTAAGGTATTACATGCATGGGCATGCTAAAGAAGACAAAAATTTGACCATATTCAACAACCTTTGTTGGTAAGAAGGCAAACCTGTGCATACATTCCTCCGTACATCACTGACTACTAAAAACAGTGAAGTATTGTACCGTGTCATAGCCATCTGTAAAAGCAAGTTTGAATAAGGATGGCATACTGGTTAGTGATCTCGCCTTGCAGCGCTGGGTCCCCAGTTCAAATCCCAACCAGGGCACTATCTGCACAGTTTGTATGGTTTCCCTGTGTATGTGTGGGTTTCCTCCAGGTACTCTGGTTTCCTCCCACATCCAAAAAACATATAGATAAGTAAATTGGCTTCCTCCTAAATTGGCCCTAGACTACGATACATACTCTACATGATACATACATAGACATAAGATGGTAGGGACTAGATTGTGACCCCCTCTAAGGGAAAGTTAAGTGACAAGACAATATACTCTGTACATCGCTGCAGAAGATGTCAGCACTACATAAATACTAAACAATAATACTACGAATAAATGGTATCATCTTGACTACTAGAGATTAAGGGACATGAGACAATTTCATCTGCTGCTTTCGAGGCTTCAGGTCGCTGGCAGTCACAGGGTTACTAGGGAACTGTTACTAGGAAGAGCTGGTGCGGTCATTCTCCTCATAGACCTCCAACCAGAAAACCGTAAGGGAGACATTCATTGGGCCTCGAAAGCAGCAGATGAAATTGTTGAATGCCTAAATGTTCTCTATATATTAGGAGTGGGCAGCCATACTATAACACTATGTATTCAGTCACAGCCATGTTTGCAGAGAGTTCTCACAGTTACGTGAGATTCAGAGGCTGGAGAATCCTATTTCTGATGGAAGAACAATCTGCTCCATTCTCTGACCTCTCCCTGTGCCCCCTCGTCCCCAAGGCACACACCACACATGATTTACTGGCGCTACCATCTCTTTTCCACACACTGTTATCCTTTCACACAGTGGGGGGTTTCTTACGACAGGTGGTCTCCGATTTCAGCCGCAAAAAGCCATTAAAGGCCGGGCCACACCAGTAAAGGGGTATTTATGGATTCTCTTTACATTAGTAAAGTACTGACATATTCCATACTGAGGACACACAACTGTACATATCAGGACACGCAAACCCCCACCCCCCAATTAGTGATTAGATTGTGTGGTCCTCTGAGAACAGTCAGTGACATGACTATGTGCTCTATAAAGTGCTGCAGAAGATGTCAGTACTACATAAATACAGAATAATAATAATAATAATATGGTAGGACACAAGGCTATGACTATGATACGGATGAGATTCTGGCTCCTCTTTGGACAGTCAGTGACATGACTATGTACTCTAATGTGCTGTAGAAGATGTCAGTGCTGTATAAATACATAATAATAATAATAATGGACATTGGGCTATATGACTATGGTAGGATTTGATTGTAAGCTCCTCTGGGGACAGTCATTGACATGACTATGTACTCTGTAATGTGCTGCAGAAGATGTCAGTGCTATATAAATACATAATAATATGGTAGGACATTAGACTATGACTATGGTAGGATTAGAGTGTGAGCTCCTCTGAGGACAGTCAGTGACATGACTATGTACTCTGTAATGTGCTGCAGAATATGTCAGTGCTATATAAATACATAATAATAATAATAATATGGTAGGACACAAGGCTATGACCAGAGCCGGGACAAGGTCCTCCAGCACCCAAGGCTGAGACACCAAAGTGCGCCCCTCCATCCCTCCATCCCAGCCGTCACACACCGATTGCTCTTAGACTAAGAGGCACCCAGGGCCCCCAACACCCTAATCTCTAGTTATCTGTCTTGTAGTCACTTCCATGTATCTCCTTTTCTTATTTCTTTCTGCTTCAAACACAATTAGGAATGACAGCAGAATGAATTGTGCGCCCCCTCCTACACTGCGCCCTGAGGCTGGAGCCTCTCCAGCCTATGCCTCGGCCCGGCCCTGGCTATGACTATGATACGGATGAGATTGTGGCTCCTCTTTGGACAGTCGGTGAAATGACTATGCTCTCTGTAATGTGCTGTAGAAGATGTCAGTGCTATATAAATACATAATAATAATACTAATAATAATAATAAGGTAGGACATTGGGCTATAGGACTATGGTAGGATTTTATTGTAAGCTCCTGTGAGGACAGTCAGTAACATGACTATGTACTCTGTAAAGTGCTGCAGAAGATGTCAGTGCTATGTAAATACATCCTATACAATAAAATGCAAGTGTCCCTGCGTCATCAACTGAATGGTTGTGTGTCCCTGGCTTTTTTGTACTGAGCATGTGCACAACCAGGGCAGTTAGAACGCAGGGCCGGATCTGACAGTTTGCTGTGTGTGGTTCACAGAGGTTCTCATTGCATTATGGGAAATAACAGCTTTTTCCAACTGCCAACCAAGCAGCTCCCTGAGTGCCTATACTTCAGACAGTGGTGGGGAACGAGCAAGCGGGACGCGTATGTGCGCATTGCGGGGGGTAGCGGCTGTGACCTAGCGCCCGTTTTTTTAACGGGCGGGCCTTTTTACTAGTAAATAATAATTTGCTAGGACATAAGGCTATGACTATGATAGATATTAGATTGTGGCTCCTCTGAGGACAGTCAGTGACATGACTATGGCCTCAATTCACTAAGCTTATTGCCTGTATTTAATAACGTTTCTAGAGTTGTCACCATGGTGATGAGGCATGTCGTATTCAGGAAACCATTTTACTTCAGGCAAACCTAAAGTTAACTCTTCTGTCTTTAAGTTAACTCTTCAATCCTTAAAATAACTCCAGAGTTAAATACAGGCTGTTTATTAACTGCGTGTGAAAATAACTACAGAGGAGGTAACTTAAGGAATGAAGAGGTAAGATAACTCTCTCACTGGCCTATATGCAATTAACTATTTCACCTGAGTTATCTCCTAGGAGATAATTTTCATCTTCTCTTTAAACTAACTTTTCAGCATTTTACAATTAAAAAAGTACCCAAAAGTTGGTGAAAAAGTACTATCAAACTTATTCTTAGTATTTTCTTGCTTGCTGGTGGCTTAAAATGCATTTTATGACACGTTCTGAAAATATCACTAGGGAGAAAACTCAGGTGAAAAAGTGAATTGCATATGGGCAACTGTGTGGTGGTACGTTTTCTCTTGCCTTATTATCTCCAGCATGATCTTAGTGAATTGAGGCCATTTTATTATGTAAAGTGCTGCAGAAGATGTCAGTGCCTTAAATCCACAGCAGATTACAAAAAAACACAGAAGTATCCAGTGCTCACTTATACCTGTCAGATCCCCAAGCAGCTATTTTCACCATCCCAAATACCTTGAATTCCTGATCACAGCTTTTTAGGTAAAATATTCCCATGATGTAATGATTCGACACTCGGTCATTCAATAACTGGACCAGTGTGTTTGGGCATTTGGTAACCCATAAAGATTTCATGAGTTTTTTATCTGCTATTTTTCAGTTCTTTCCCAAAACACAGAGTATATTTTAGCAGCATGACAGAAAGTATTTAGTTTCCGAGGCACTAAAAGGAGATAGTTGCTGTTGTGACCTTTCCCCTCTGGCTAAATTTATGGCAACAGAATGTTCTCAGCTGTCTGCAGCTCAGCCTCTCATGTCACTGAGCATGTGGTCTCCTCGGAAAGAGGCCCTGTCACTGCACAACATGAACCACACACTGCCAGGTGGACTCCCTCCCTGATCCACATTATTATCATTATTAAGGTGGCAATATAGTACTCGTCGGCCACACAGATCAACCACCAGATAGATCCAAATCTGATCAGAGTGGGATCTATTGGCTGTTCATACACTGCACAGATATCCAATAGATTTCAGCATCTATTGGTAATCGTTCATGTTAGTACAACCGATTACTGGGCCCCCAGGTCTGCTCCATGTAATGTGTACCCCCTTTCCCCCGTGAACTATTTGCCGCCGCACCCCCTCCAGTGTCCCAAATCTTCTCTTTTTCTCCGCCAGGGGCAGCTGTACCCTGTGACCCAAGCATTACCTCGTACATGTCGTTAGGTCATGTGATACAGGCGCCTGGTGATGATGTAAGAAAGACTTGGGACACCAGAGGAGATGCAGCAGCGGATAGGTGAACCTGGGGAGGTGTACACAATACATATGCGGGGGACCAGCAAGGGGTCCATTGGGAAATGCAACGCCCCTACCGCTGTGCACCAGACATCCCCCTTCTGAGTACAGCCTCGGAAGAAGCGCCGGACGGAGCAAAGCGGCCGTCAGGTTTTCTGTGCCTGCGCCCACTGCTACTGACCGATCAAGACTTCCAATATGCTCAATTTGTATGCAGACTTAGGGCCCATTTACACTTAATCAGTTAGTACTTCTCCATAGCAGTGCATTATGAATAATCTTTTAGTTAAAACGCATATAGTGTGAACTGAGCCATTGGGAAACATGGATATTACTTTAAAAATCAGTTGTCCTTTCAGTTATAGACTAACCAGCAAGCTCATGGTGACCCAGAACTCATTGGAGTGTGTACAACTTTCAGTTATAACTGAGAGCAACCAGTGGCATAGCTAAGAAGCTATGGGTCCCGGTGCAAGTTTTACATGGGGCCCCCAAGCACTCTATACATAACAATTGATACGGCGCACCAAAACCTGCCAATGGCAGCTACAGTGTCAGAGGTGCAAGTAGGGGATGGGAAACAGCTTGTTAATGATTACCACTATTCAAAGTATCTACAGAAGTGATTATTACCAACACAGGGTCAATTGAGAGCTAATATTGTGCTTGAGAGGGGGCCCCCTCTGACCCAAGGTCCCCGATGCGGTTGCTACCTCTGCAACCCCTATTGCTATGCCACTGAGAGCAACTGATTAAAGGGAACCTTAAAGGGAACCTGAAGCGAGTAAAATTATTTAAAATAAACACATGGTGTAGCTGCAAATGAATATTACATACTTACCTCTCCATCAGTTTCTCTCAAAAGCTCACCATTTTCTTGTTACAGTGATCCCTTCCAGTTCTGACAAGATTTTGTCAAAACTGAAATATATCAGTTGCTGTCAGTTACAAGTGAATGTGCAAGGTACATTAGTCCATGGACATTAGTCCATGTTTCCCTATGGTTCAAGTGGGTGATGTTACAGTTTAGCAGTGTGCTGACTGGGAAGCTGTTATGGGGTAAAGGCCATTTTTAAAATGGAGAATGGAGAATTCCATTGATCACAGTCGACAAATGGGACGCAGGAGAGGAGAAAGAGATTGAGGAGTAGACTAAAACGGTCGCAAGTATGACCTGTGTATGGTTATTTTGACTTTTTATTTTCAGTTCAGGTTCTCTTTAACTTAAAAATATAAATGGGGCCTAACTGTCATGGTCGCCAGGAACCCTTTTTTCTATATTTTTACAATTCATGGACACCCTTTTCGAGCAACATCTTTGCAGCATGGCAGGTCGATAGTTTTGATTAATTTTGGCCAAAAATCTATTGAAATTTTGATTGGGCGACAATGTTTTGGCAGTCATCCCTGGCAGATTTTAATTATTATAACTAGGCAAGTTTTCAGCTAAAATCTAGTCCAATAAGGATAGTACCACCGCAGCTACTAGTAGCACAAAGTTGTGCAAATGCAAATTATGTTTCCGCCCATAGCCCCTCAGGCCTCTTTCACACTAGAGAGTTTTTATTGCATTGCGCTATCCGTTTTATGACAAGACAAGACAAATAACATTTATATTGCGCTTTTCTCCTTGCGGACTCAAAGCGCCAGAGCAGAGCAGCAGCCACTAGGGCGCGCTCTAGCAGTGTAAGGGAGACTTGCCAAAGGTCTCCTACTGAATTAGTGCTGGCTTACTGAACAGGCAGAGCCGAGATTCGAACCCTGGTCTCCTGTGTCAGAGGCAGAGCCCTTAACCATTACACCATCAGCCTCTGCAGGGTAACACTAAAGCAATGAAAGGCTATGGAACCTTTCCTACCTGATGTGATGCGCTGGAAGTATCCAATTTGATGCAAAAGCAACAGCGACATGCGTTGACCAGAAGTCAATGGCGTTGCAGATACTGTATATTTCGGGGTATAAGATGACCACCAACTTTTCCAGTTAAAAAATAAAGTTCGGGATATACTCGCTGTATAAGACTATCCCTCTTCCAACGCACACCAAATGAAATTTAAAAAAAAATAATCATATACTGGTGCTATGGATGAACAGATACTGGTGTTGTACTGTATGTGGTACCCAGTATGTAACCATATATAGGCGATTGACTGGTTGGATTGTTCAACTCTCCCTCTCCCTAAGTGGATTGGTCAGCTCTCCTTGTCTCCCTGTTTATCAGAGCGGTATGGAAGAATAGATTGTGCTGTGCCCATAAACCACGCCTCTTTCACCCATCTGGCCCCACCCTTGTATCCTATGTACCTCCTTCTCTGCCTCTCAGATCTCACACATATGTGCCTTCGCCGCTTCACTACAGTCCTCAGCAGCGAGATCTGAAAGGCGGTAACAGGATGGGGCGTATCACCCGGCATCAATGACACCCGGCGTATAAGACGACCTCTGACTTTTCAGAAGGTTTACAAGGGTTAAAAAGTAGTCTTATTCGACAGAATATACAGTATTTTAAAAGTTTCGTGTTTCGTGTTACGCATGCATAGAAGCGTATTTTTTTCAATACACTTCCTTTCAATTCGTATTTTGGCCACAGGAAGTGAGCGCTAGACAGCCTCACTAATATTTTGGTTTGCTACCAAAAAATTATCTGATCGAACCGCAACCAAAACGCAGGTAGCTATTTTGAAACCGACCTAATGCTAACCATACACAATACAATTATGAGGGTTTTTTTATTTTTACGATTGCCTGGGTTCATTTTACCTGAATCCCCAATGGTTACTAGAACTGGCCCCGTTTAGCTCTACGCAGGGCTGTGGAGTTGGAGTCGAGGAATTGGAACAATTTTGGGGTACCTGGAGTCAGAGTTGGAGGTTTTATAAACTGAGGATGATTTGTACCAAATACACAGCCCTAGTAAGTATTAGACTAAGGAATCGGAGCAATTTTGGGTACCAGGAGTCGGAGTCGGTGGTTTCATAAACTGAGGAGTCGGAGTTGGAAGATTTCTGTACCGACTCCACAGCCCTGGGCCGCTACACGGTGGTCTGCCAAATAGAAATAGCGTTACATTACCGGCTGCATTCCATCTCCTCAGGCCAGGCCACACCAAACATATCCATGAGTTTGTAGCACTGGTTGTAGGCCCGCTGGCACAGTCTGCGGCACGGCAGCGTGACCCGGCCGTACTCCATGCACACCGGCGCGTAGAGCGCGCACAGGAAGGGCCGAAAGTCTCGCGAACATTCCAGATTCACCATAGGATGGAAAGGCTGTAAATAAATAAAAAAATGACACGGATTAGTTAATGTTCACATTTAGGAAGCATTGGATATTAACTGTTCACTGTTAATTCATAACCCCGGGAACAAAGGGAATGCTAAACTGGTTTAAACTTCCAGCTTTCATGTGTAAACCAGTAACGGAATCGGGACGGCTAAATCATTTATAGACTAATTGACCTTGAACGATACAGCGATCTCCTCACGAACCTCAACTTGCTTTAAAGTGCAACTTGCTTTAAAACTGTAGGGAGAGGTACTATATGTGGAGGCTGCCATATTTATGTCCCTTTAAAGGGGAATTGAGGTAAGAGGTATACGGAGGCTGCCATATTTGTTTCCTTTTAATCAATACCAATTGCCTGTCAGCCCTGCTGGTCTATTTCTCTGCAGTAGTATCTGAATAACACCAGAAACAAGCATGCAGCTAGTCTTGTCAGATCTGACCTTAAAGTCTGAAACACTTGATCTGCTGCATGCTTGTTCAGGGGCTATGGCTAATAGTATTAGAGGCAGAGGATCAGCAGCAGCTCTGCTTCCCTGCTAGGAGGATACATAGCACTGAATGCTCTGAGCTATAATCATGCGGGGCAAAGCTAGACTGAATGCTCAGTCAGGGATTCTTATCAGGGCTGTTAACAGGCAGATTTAGCAGTGAAGAATGAAACAAATAGCAGAGTAGGTGTTTACCATCATGTTCCCACTGATATATATGGTAAAATACATGAGGGTTCTTTGTCTCTGGTTCTCTTTAACCACTTCAGGATTCGGCGTACGCTTAACTACGCCCCTGAATCCTGAAGTGGATTGCATGGAAACGGCCGCTCATACGAGCGGCCGTTCCATGTCAGTTCACGGAGCGTGTCTCCGTGAACACCCTGCGAGCCGCCGATCGCGGCTTGCAGGGTAAATGTAAACACACGGGGAAGATCTTCCCCGGTGTTTACATGTATACGGCGCTGCTGCGCAGCAGCACCGTAACGGAGATCGGCGATCCCCGGCCTCTGATTGGCCGGGGATCACCGGCATCTGATAGGCAGAAGCCTATCCTATCAGGCGCAGGACGGAATTCCGTCCCGCGCCGCTCATATGGGGAGGGAGGGAAGGGGAAGGAGGCCAGGAAGCGCAGCGGAGGGGGGCTTTGAAGAGAGCCCCCGCAAGCGCAAGCAGCCGGCGGCGATCAGACCCCCCAGCAGGACATCCCCCTAGTGGGGAAAAAAGGGGGGGGGGGGAAGTCTGATCACCCTGGCTGCTCGGTGCTGCGGGCTGGAGAGCCCACGCAGCACCGATCAGCAAAACCACCCCCTGGCACAGAAGTGGTTAAAGGATACCCGAACTGACATGTGACATGATGAGATAGACATGTGTATGTACAGTGCCTAGCACACAAATAACTATGCTGTGTTCCTTTTTTTCTTTCTCTGCCTGAAAGAGTTAAATATCAGGTATGTAAGTGGCTGACTCAGTCCTGACTCAGACAGGAAGTGACTACAGTGTGACCCTCACTGATAAGAAATTCCAACTATAAAACACTTTACTAGAAGAAAATGGATTCTGAGAGCAAGAAAGAGATAAAAAGAGGAATTTCTTATCAGTGAGGGTCACTCTGTAGTCACTTCCTGTCTGAGTCAGGACTGAGTCAGCCACTTACATACCTGATATTTAACTCTTTCAGGCAGAGAAAGAAAAAAAGGAACACAGCATAGTTCTTTGTGTGCTAGGCACTGTACATACCCATGTCTATCTCATCATGTCACATGTCAGTTCGGGTATCCTTTAAAGTGTACCAGAGATGATGAAATAAGCAGCTTTCATACTTACCTGGCTCTTCTTCTAACCCCATGCTGGCCATGGTGGGCTTCATCGCCGTTCTTCTGAGCCCCTCCATTCCTCCGCTGTGTCCCCCGGTATATAGCTCAGTCATGGCCAGTCGTGGTTCACCGCGCATGCACAGCCCGGCTGCGCACCCCTGTTGCACTCCCGTGGCCCGGGCCGATCTGCACTTGCATAGTACTAGCTGTTGCAGGCACAGAATGCTCTCAGCAACAGGAGCACATCACAGGCGCGCATGCACGGTTAACCACAACTGGCTGCAACTAAGCTATATACCGGGGGACACCGCATAGGAACAGAGGGGCCCAGGAGAATGGCGATGGAGTCTACGGCCAACATGAGGCTGGAAGAAGCCCCAGGTAAGTATAAAAGCTGCTTATTTCATCATCTCTTGTTTTCTTTAATGAATGGTGTCATTTGGGTTGTGTGATCCCGGAATTTATCTTTGAAACTTTGTCACATTCCCGTTCTGCACATAGCTACCTCTATGGATATCGGCTTACAGCCACATACTGGGCTCAGGAGGAAAAGTAAAACACGTCACGCTACGTTAGCAGTTAAAACAAAGCGTGCAGGAAAAACAATACGCAAGACAAAACTACAGGCAGCATAAACTCAGGGCAGCCAGGCATCTGCTGGTGTGCTTTCTCCAGCTGAGCAGATGGCTGCACAGGGCAGAGAGATGTGGCCAAGCGGAGAAGATAAAGAGTCCAAGAATCCCACCTCCAACCAGGGCCGGAGCTACCATAGGAAAAAATGGGCAATTGCCCCAGAGCCTGTAGGGGCCCCGAAGGTGTCCCTCCCCCATCTTAGCTGTTGCTCCCCAGGGACTCTGCAGAGCCTGTTAAGTTGGGAGGTGATTGGGGGAGGGTCAGCAGCCAGCTCAGGGGCCCAGGAGGGAAATTTGGCTGCAACAAAGGGCCTCTAATCAGGGCCGGCCCTAGACTTTTTGCCGCCTGAGGCAAATTTTTAAAAAATTGTCACCGCCGCCCCTCCCCCCCCCTCGGGGGGGGGGGGGGGTCAGCCGCTCTGGGGGGCCGCCGAGCTGGAGGGGTAGCTGGCAGGACGGGGGTATTGGGCCAGCGGCGGGGAGGGGGGTCGGACCCCCCCCCCCCCTCGCCTGGGTCCCCCGTCCTCCGCTCCCCTCCAGCCTAAATAGAAGCAGCCGTATGTGTAAGAGGCACGGGCGGGGAGGACACTCACCTCTTCCCAGCGTGCGCTCCACTGACGTCACTTCCTGCAGTGTCCTGCAGGAAGTGATGTCAGTGGAGCGCACGCTGGAGCGAGGAGGAGGTGAGTGTCTCCCTGCCCGTGCCTCTTACACATACGGCTGCTTCTATTTAGGCTGGAGGGGAGCGGAGGACGGGGGACCCAGGCGAGGGAGGGGGGGTCTGACCCCCCTCCCCGCCGCTGGCCCAATACCCCCGTCCTGCCAGCTACCCCTCCAGCTCGGCGGGCCGGCTCCCCGCACCCACGGACGGGCGGGTGCCGCCCCTGGAAATTTGCCGCCTGAGGCAAAAGTTTCACCCCGCCTCATGAGCAGGCCGGCCCTGCCTCTAATGACGCTTTTTGGTCGGTGGGTGTCTGTTGGGGGCCCCCAGGCTAATTTTGCCCTAGGGCCCAATTGTTACTTGAACCGGCCCTGCCTCCAACAGTTAGTATGCCCACACTGCCTGCTTGACATGGGCAAAGTATTAAAGGGCATCTGTAGCCTCATCTTTTTATTAGACATTTATCTTTAGCACTATTAGCAGTGCTAAAATGCCGCATTCCCGTGGCAGAACGATGTCATTAACCCCCCCAAATCCACCGGGCAAAAGCTTAGATTTTTTTGCCCGGGGAGGCAGAGTTTAGCGCTGTAGCTCTGCCTCCATTAGCGTCAATCCCCGCTGATTGCCACCTCTCCCCGCCCCTCTCACTCCAAGAAGACTGAAAGGGGCGGGAAGAGGCGGCGATCAGCGGGGATTGATGAGAGTAGAGGCAGAGCTACAGCATATAGCTCTGCCTCTACAAGGAAGCTCTCCCCACATTTTGCCCCGGGGATTTGGAGGGTTTAATGATATTGTTCTGCCGCGGTAATACTGCGTTTTAGCACGCTGATACTACTAAAGATAAATGTGTAATAAAAAGATTATTTTTATAAGGCTTCAGACTCTCTTTAAATGCAATCTGACATCCGTGTTCAAGGTGTAGATCTGCCTCCAATTTTGGGATATATGATGGTAAATTGGTTTTAAAGAGGCCCTGTAGTGACATATAGTAGAATTCAGTAAATTATTCAGGATTCCCACTTTTAGGCCCATTCACAGTGCATCAGTTGCATTGCAGAATAATTCTGCATGTCAACTCACTTCCCATACAAGACTATGGGCCTGTTCACAGTACTGCATTCATGTCCACACACATACAATCCGATCTGGACTCGACCCTTATAGGAAACATTTTTGACAATTTATTTCCATATTCACGCGGTGATAGAGCAAAACAAGAACGCTTTCTTGTTTTGCTATATCACAGATTGAATCTCACTAATATTAGAAATGTGAGAGTTTGGATGTTTGGAGGTTGTTACTCGATCACGCAACAATGGCTGAACGGATTTAAATGAAATTTGGGACACACACAGTACATTACCTGGAACAACATATAGGATACTTTTTATCCCCATAACCAAAAAGTGGGCAGAGAGAAATACAAATTTCACTGGGAAAAAGTAAACTGCAGCCATTCTTACACTGGGTGACTGGGATTAATATTCAGAAAAGTGCGTGGAGCCTACAAAAGCCAATCAAAATTCACCCATTATATTTCATTGCTACCATTCTTGCACTGTTAATGGCACAAGCCTCAAACCTGGTACAGTTGGTCATTGGGTGACTGGGGTTCAAATTCAGAAAAGGGGGTGGAGCCACATTAGATATGTTTCTTTTTAATGTAGAGACCGCAAAGCTCACAAACTAGGACATTGAATAATTGAGTAATTGTGTGTTAGGGTTAGAAAAGGTGGGCAGAGCCAACACCAGCCAAATACATACCCGGGCAATGCCGGATCAGATTGTATGTGTATGGATGTGATTGCATTGAAGGCTTGATGAACCTCCTACTTTGGTCTGTGACTCCCTGTGACACGTTGAGCAAGGTCTGAGGCCCATGGACACCCCATTGTGTTTTGTCACAGCGCTGCATTGTAACTGATCATATTATTCTAACTCGCTGCGCGCAGGCTTTGTAGTAAGGTCTATCTCTATTGCAGTTCGGGCCCTTTCTACACTAGGGCCTTTTAATTGCAGTGTGTTACCCTTTTTTTACCGCAGGGTAACGCTAAGGCAATGAAAATGTAAGATACCTTAACCTCCTTGCCGGTTATCCCGAGCTCAGCTCGGGGTAACCTGCGCAGGAGGATTTCTCAGGCCCCGCTGAGCCGATTTGCATATTTTTTTTTAATATATATATATTATATTTCGATCGCCGCCGCTCGCCGCCGATTCGCAGCTACCCGCCGCACCGCAATGCCTCCCCCCCCCCTCCAGACCCCTTGCGCAGCCTGGCCAATCAGTACCAGGCAGCGCTGAGGGGTGGATCGGGATTCCCTCTGACGTACTGACGTCCCGACGTCCATGACGTCTGTGACGTCATCCCGCCCCGTCGTCATGGCGACGGGGGAAGCCCAGCAGGAAATCCCGTTCTGAACGGGATTTTCTGCTTGCAAAGATCGCCGGCGGCGATCGAAGTAGGTAGGGGGATGCAGCTTGTCAGCGGCTATCATGTAGCGAGCTCTGGGCTCGCTATTTGATTTAAAAAAAATAAAAATGTAAAAAGTGCTGCGCCGCCCCCTTGCCATCAGAATTGGAACGGCAAAGGGGTTAAGTGAACCTAACTTGCCTAATCTCCACGCTCCCCTCCAGTGACTAAGCACTACCTTGTACTCATACTGTGCTGCATGACCTGGTCTTTCTTGTATTCAGGTATTGTCATTTTGCTGTATGTCACCACTAAATATTGTCTGTAACCTAAACTAATGTCCAGCGCTGCATAATATGTTGGCGCTTTATAAATACAATAAATAATAATAATACCTTGAATACCTACCGTGGTGCGATGCGCCAGAAGATTTGAATTTACCACAACAACATTATTGGCATCGACCCACGGCGACCAGAAGTCACGTAAGTCTATGGCGTCACAGATATTTCAAACTGCTCACCGCTCGCATTTGCATGGTGCATGTACGGAAGCGGGTTTTGATAATGCACTTCCTATTTATGCCACAGGAGGTGGGCTCTAGAGAGCCTCTTGCTTGGCTTGCAGCCAGAAGTGAGATTACCACGCATTGCGGCGGTGATATCCGAAGGCTGTTTTTGACGTTGTGGTGCAAAAATGGCCTCACACTCATACTGCGTGAGTTATGCAACTGACCGTTGTGAATCTTTATGCACCTTATTTATACAGCTTTTAAAGAGGAATTCCAGTGAAAATAATGTAATAAAAAAGTGCTTAATCTTTACAATAATTATGTATACATGATTTAGTCAGTGTTTGCCAATTGTAAAAAAAACTTTCCTCTCCCTGATTTACATTCTGACATTTATCACATGGTGACATTTTTACTGCTGGCAGGTGATGTCACTGGAATGAGATGTTGCTTGCATTTTTGGCAGTTGTAAACAGCTGTTATTTTCCACAATGCAACAAGGCTCCTACTGTGTGATATCAGTACCTCAGTGCTGTGAGACGCTGACATCACACTGTGGGAGGGGTTTCACCACTATATCAGCCAAACAGATTTCTCATGGGAAAGGGGGTGTCTGCTACTGATTGGCATGAAGTTCAATTCATGGTTACGATTTCTCTCTCGCTAGTTTAACTACCTGACGACTGCTCCACGCCGATGGGCGTGGCCGCGCCGGCAGCCCCAGGACCGCCTAACGCCAATTGGCGTCAGGTCCTGAAGCCGGCTACTGAAGGAGATCGCGCACATCTCCTTCTCGGGGGCGGAGCTCCGCCCCTTCTTCAGTCTCCAAGCGGCTATTGCCGCTCGGGAGACTGTTTGACAGCGTGATCGCCATCTATTTACATAGTGCAGCGCTGCGATCAGCAGCAGCGCTGCACTGGGGACAGCCGTATGACACGACTGCCCCCCTGGGGGACAAGAGAGCGATCGGCTCTCATAGGCAGAAGCCTATGACAGCCGATCGCGTGATTGGCCAGCTGGGGGGAGGGAGGGAATTTCTAAAAAGAAAAAAAAAAAAAAAATCACGAAAATATGAACAAAAATATTTATAAAACAAATAAACACAAGGGGGTGATCAGACCCCACCAGCAGAGAGCTCTGTTGGTGGGGAGAAAAGGGGGGGGGGGGGGTCTGTGTTGTGCGGCCAAGCAGCTTGGCCTTAAAGCTGCAGTGGCCAATTATGAAGAATACAGCCTGGTCTTTAGGGGGGTTTACCACTGTGGTCCTCAAGTGGTTAAAGTAGATGTGATGTTTTTAGAATATTTAGGTGCTGGTCTGTACTACCTTGAGTGAGCTGCCTGCAGGTGGACGGATCACAGGACTGAGATTTGGGAGGGCGAGAGTGGTTCAGGTATATGAGCAGTCAGTGAACTCTGGAGACGGGGCGTGGGACAAGCATGGAGCCACACTGCGGGGGTTAGAGGAGTCCTGTCTGCTGAACGGCTCTTCCCCCACATCTGCTCGGAAACATCATGGCAGCCCAGAGAAAATGTTTAATCTGTTTTTTTCACAAAATGTAAAACGAAGAGTGCACAGCAGTTCAAAGAAAAATTTCACGTAGTTCTGATCGCACATAAGTTAACCGCTTAAAATTCTATAGACATTTTATTATTATTTGATAGGGGTTTTTTTTTTTTTTTTTTAAAGATTAAAAAAAAGTCGCAGCACATGACATATACCAAGAAAATGGCTGCCTATATGCACTGAGTGAGTTACCCTTCATGGATGCAATTAAAGTACACTTTAAACAGACTTATGGATTATGGATTTACATTTGAACCACTAGTCTGAAGCTTCTTTTACGCTGTAAATTGCAATTCTGATGGTCACTGGATGCTAGCAACACGAGAAGAAAAATGTAGGAAAAAAAAACCAGAAAGCACGCGTAAAAATCGCATCCAAATCCGAAGCGCATGTGGCCGGCCAGTTTAAACTTATGGCTGCCAGCATCAGTGAATGTTGTTTACCACTGGGATGCACCACATCCTGAACTGCAATGAATGCGAGCGTTCATCTCAATGCATTTACCATCGATTGCGCATGCACCTCAGTTGAAAGAAATTTTTGAGCGCTGCATGTAGCTTCTAGAAAACCAGCTGATTTTAGCGCAGCACTGTGCCAAATTTTTAGTTGCCAGCGCTGCGTGCCTGATTTAGGCTCAAATTAGTCTAAATTACACATCCCCACAGAGTTGCTACAACTCGGAGGGGTAAATAGTAATCAGCGTGGGCCCAATTTACACTTTTTGAGCCCCTAGGCCATGTATGTTGTGGTTTCCGTTCCAAGTGCCGTAGCGCCGTTCCCATTCTTTGTGCAGCCCCCTCTTCCATTTGTATCATACAAGTACAGCAGCACCTCCCATTCCATGTGCAGCCCCCTCTTCGATGTGTATCATATAGGTCTTGTAGCCCCTCCCATTCTATGTACAGCCCCCTCTTCCATGTATATCATCCATGTACAGCAGCCCCCTCCTATTCCATGTGTATCATCCATGTACAGCAGCCCCCTCCTATTCCATGTGTATCATCCATGTACAGCAGCCCCCTCTCCCATGTGTATCATCCATGTACAGCAGTGCCCCTCCCGTTCCATGTGCAGCCCCCTCTTCCATGTGTATCATCCATGTACAGCAGCTTCCTCCGATTCCATGTGCAGCCCCCTCTTCGATGTGTATCATATAGGTCTTGTAGCCCCTCCCATTCTATGTACAGCCCCCTCTTCCATGCATATCATCCATGTACAGCAGCCTCCTCCTATTCCATGTGTAGCACCCTCTTCCATGTGTAACATCCATGTACAGCAGCCCCTCCCCTTCCATGTGCAGCCCCCTCTCCCATGTGTATCATCCATGTACAGTAGTGCCCTCCCATTCAATGTACAGCCCCCTCTTCCATGTGTATCATCCATGTACAGCAGCGCCCCTCCCGTTCCATGTGCAGCCCCCTCTTCCATGTGTATCATCCATGTACAGCAGCGCCCCTCCCGTTCCATGTGCAGCCAGCTCTTCTGTGTGTGTATCATACATGTCTTGCAGCCCCTTTCTTTCACAAACAGCTCCATTGGGCATCAGTTTCCCTCTTTCATGTGTTGCTCCCCATAATCCCCATAGGGGCTCAAAACACTCAAAAAACCAATGCTCTGTAACAGAAAAATGGCACCTGTGTGAACTGGCCCTTAATTACCTCCTTTTTCTACTGCAAAGCATGTGCACAAATGCACTGTGGTGCAATTGTAATCTTTAGCCAATTTTAACTCATGTTTTTCTGTACATTTCAGCAGGACAGCCTTTAAAGTTTTTCTCACTCAACAAGATCAAATTGTAGTTAGGAGCACGGGACCCCGGCAGTACAATAGACAGCCTTGCTGGGGTCCTGCAAGCCTGCCAGGAACAGACATGATCTGCAAGTCTTTAATTTTTCTGGCCAGCATGCAGCCTAGAATGCAGTAGAAATAATACAATTATTTAACAAAATAGGTTCCAAGGCTTTTCAAACATTCAATCCAAAAACATACAGTTTTTACTTAAGTTAATTTCAAAAGTTAATTGGCTTCCCCCTAAAATTGGCCCTAGACTACGAAACATTCGCTACATAATACATACATAGACATAAGACTATGGTAGAGACTAGATTGGGAGCCCCTCTGAGGGACAGTAAAGTGCTAAGACAATATACTCTGTACAGCGCTGCGGAATAGGACAGCGCCATATACTGTAAATATGAAATAATATAATATTACCTTTCAGGTTACATCCCAAAAGCTTACCGTATTTGTGTCCCTTTCTTTTTAAAAAGGAACCCGAAGTGTGAAACCTATGGAAGCTGCCATATTTATTTCCTTTTAAACAATACCAGTTGCCTGGCAGTCCTATTGATCTTTCTGGTCTGTACGGTCTGAGGCCTCTTTCACAGGGCAACGTTAACGTCGCACATTAGAAAATGTTTTAACGTGGACTAACGCACAGCAATACTAAAGGTGCGTACACACATGCGACTATAGTCGTTTGAAACGATCGTTCCCCGATCCTTTCAAACGACTATCGTTTGAAAAAAAGCAGCCAACGACCATGAAGTCCAACGACGGACGAGCTAGATCATTCAAAACAAATGATCTAGCTTGGCGGATTTTTCCCAACGACGATCGTTTGCAAAAGTAGTGCATCGTTGGAAACGATCGTTCGTACTAGGCTTGACATGCGCATTTCACTATTTCTCCATGTAACTTTTCATTTTTATGCGCAGGCGCAATAGTTACTTTTACGTGATGTAATGTTCATTCTAACGATCTGGTCGTTACACACCTTTTAAAAATAACTTTACTTAGGTCGTTCTTTCATCAATTAAAAGTTCGTTCGTCGTTGACAACGAACAATCGTTGTCGCATGTGTGTACGTAGCTTAAGTCTGTGCAACGTTCACAGTGCACACGTTGCTTTGTGTGTAACGTATAGCAATATTTAGCAAGTGCTGCATGCTGTGCGTTTAGCAATACATTTGCTGCGTTATGTGTGTTGCACATGCTCAGTAATGTTTTTTTTTTTTATGTAACACGCGCTGTTTTCGTTCCATCACTGTGCGACGAAAACGGCGCACCAAACGCAGGGCTAAAGAATGTACTATAACGTCTAAGTCATAGTCTTTCAATGCGTTGCATTAGGGGCACGTTATGCAACCTTAATGTCGCATCAAACGCAACTCCGCAATGTGAAAGAGGCCTAAATCACACACCTGAAACAAGCATGCATCTAATGTCAGATTTGTCATAGACACCTGATCTGCATGTTTGTTCAATGTCCATGGCTGAAGCTGTCAGCCATACTATCTCAGAGACCTCCCCCCCCCCCCCACACACACATATATATAAGTAGATAAATACTTGCTCTACTTACATAATATATGTACTGCACTGTCCACATTTTGATTTTAGTGATTTTTCTACAGTAAAAAAAAAAAAAAAGAGAAAATCCTTCTTAGCATTTCCCATTTTAATGCTGGGAATACACGATGCGTTTTTGCGTTCGTTTTTGCCGTCGTTTTCGCTTTCGATCGATTCTACTCTCGATTCACTGCTCGATTCCCCTCTCGATTCCTTATCTTTTCTTATCAATTACATTCACTTGAATGAGGAGAATCGAAACGAAAGTAGAATCGACCAGATCCAACAGGTTGGAATTTATCTATCGAACCCATCTATCTAAAGTAAAAACTTAACGTGTATTCCCAGCATAAGTGTGGCTATTTTGAAGCCAATCCTGTCATTTCCTCCCTAAAAGCTCATACACACATCAGACTATAGTCTTTGGAAAATGAAAGATCACAGACCAATCTTACCACCCTTC
Organism: Hyperolius riggenbachi; assembly: GCF_040937935.1. Classification (NCBI taxonomy): domain Eukaryota; kingdom Metazoa; phylum Chordata; class Amphibia; order Anura; family Hyperoliidae; genus Hyperolius; species Hyperolius riggenbachi. Next base: position 54,661,043 of record NC_090649.1, on the reverse strand, counting down.
ATGTAGTATGAATGCCATACCTACACTGTCTATTCTATGGAGCTGAACTCCCCATCAGACAGAAATCTTTGCAAGATGCTGCACACACAGATGCTGTACAGACACAAAACATCAGTATCTGCAAAAGATCTGTTCCTGCCAAAAATCCATTCCTGCAAATTGCAATGATAGTCTATGAGATCTGCAGATCATCATACACACATGATTTAACTGACATTCATCTGCAGATCAAGCAATCATCTGCAGATCTGAAAATCCATCCTGGTGGATCTGATCTGCAGATGAATGTCAGTTAAATCATGTGTGTATGATGATCTGCAGACCTCATAGACTATCATTGCAATTTGCAGGAATGGATTTTTGGCAGGAACAGATCTTTTGCAGATACTGATGTTTTGTGTCTGTACAGCATCTGTGTGTGCAGCATCTTGCAAAGATTTTTTTCTGATGTGGAGTTCAGCTCCATAGAAAAGACTGTGTAGAATATGGCTCTCATACTACATGAAGGGTGGTAGGATTGGTCTGTGATCTTTCATTTTCCAAAGACTATAGTCTGATGTGTGTATGGGGCCTTACTCTCCTCTCCCTGATTGTTTATGCATTGCCCGCCCTTCACTATAGAAAGTGCATGTCTCAGCATGAAAAATATTGGCCTATCAGAGAGGAACAGAAGTGCGAGAGGGGAAACCAGGAGGGAAAGAGGCCTCAGCCAATCAGGCTGCATTAGTTAAGTCTGAGGGGAAAGTAGAGAAGTAAAAAAGGACAACCCAGCATGCCCTGCAACTTCCTTTTTGTGTACCAAATTTTGTGTGTACCAAATAAGAGATAAACAGGGGAAGGATCTTTTATCAACAAGAAAAGTAATAGAGATTTTAACTTTTGGATTGCCTGGTTAGCATCCTTATTACTGGTTTACCAGATAAAAATAAAGAATTGTTTTTTGATTTTATGCCCGACAGTTACTCTTTAAAGTGAACCTCCAGACTAAAAATCGACTCAGCAGCACTGGAAAGGCCTGGTGTTTCTTTAACAGTTTGACAGCATCAGAACTTTGTTTCTCTTATACAAGCGTCATTTTTAGCTGCACAGAAGAAAACTGCCCGGGCATTTTTCCCCTGATGCTGTGCAAAGCATGATGGGATTTCTGATGATGTTGTTCTTGTTCTGCTGTTTTTTTTTTTTACATTTTGAATTTGACATTTGAAGCCTAGCGCGTGCAGCTGGGAGAGGTTATCAGGACACAGGACAGTTGGATCTGTGTCTCATGCTCCCTGTCACCTCCTTTCAACCAAAAAGATGGCTGCCCCCATGACAAAGATGGCAGCCCCCATGAATCACAAACATTTGCCTGTTCTTTTAAAACAGGGTGGGTAAAAAATTATATTAAATACCTATCTATTCTAATTAACATAACTAATGTAACTTAATGACAGTATGTTTGTTAAGGGCTCTTTCACATCAGACAACGCGAACAGGAGCCGTTCTCCTGCACGCGTTGTCTGCCTGCCGCGTGTCGTCGGGTATCTGCGGTGCGACGCAATCAGCGGCGGTAGCTGGTAATTAAACCCGACGGAAAACTCCGGCTCGCAGGTGCGTTGGAGGAAAAACTGCGCCCGGGTGCGTCGGAACCGCAACGCATCGAAACGCAGCGTCGAGTGTGAAAGGTAAAATGAAAGTCTATGGACTTTCATCTTACCTTGGTTAACGCAAACGGCTTCCGTTTGCGTTAACGCAGAAAGTCTGCCCTAATGTGAAAGAGCCCTTAGGCTGAAGTTCGCCTTTAAGAGGCAGAGGATCAGCAGGACAGCCAGGCAATGTGCAATATTTAAAAGGAAATAACAGGTCAGCCTCCATATATGGTACCTCTCACCCCGGGTTCCTGCAGACAGAAGTAGGCAGAGGACAGAATTAATCAGTAATCAGCAAGAAAACAACGTAAACAGTTGCGATGGTGAAACCCAGATTACTAAATGTTTTTTTTTCCCTATTAAAACGTGCTCAAAGATGAAATTTCAGATGAATTCAGGGCTCTTGTATAGCTGTTGCTATGGGAACCACCCTAAACGCTGTACTCAGCCCTGGGCGATCTATCCACTAAGGGAAGTATCGTTTTTATTGCCGTCTGCAACAAACAGAAAATACTTCCATTTATTTCTGGTAAAACCAGTTTATAAAGTGTGGTTTTACCCGCGGACGGCTCCTCGGAATGGAACACGATCAGGCCTATCCGGGTCTCAGCACACAGGACAGAAAATAGCCTTCCTACGTGTCTAAATAATGCCTTTCTCTGGTTCTTACACTCAGGGTAGGAACAAACTAGGCAGAAACGTTAGCGTTGTGGAAAACACACATAATGCAAGTCAATGAGCTGCACGGAAAAACGCATATATGTTTGCGTTCTGCGATTAGAGTTTTTGAAAACACAAGTATTGCTGCATGTTTTTACAAAAAGCATCTAAAATGCACATAATAAATGTCAATGGTGACGCAGAGGCATTGCTTTTTAGTGCATTTTTATATGCTTTTTTTTAAAAAAAATTAAGTCTGATGATGTATTTCCGCTTACGGTCTGCTTCCTAGCGATTAGCATAAAACGCATAACAAAAACACATACAAAATACATATGTGATTTATATATGCGAACCGCAAACGCATGCAAAACGCAAGAAAAACGAATGTGCGGAACAAAAAACGCAAACGCACTGAAAACGAACAAATGCATATACAGCAAAACGCTAACTTTCACGCACTGCCTAGTGTGTTCCCACCCTCATACAGACAACTAGGGATGGTTAATGAGATGCAGGATTATGCAAACTTTGTATGCAGCTTTGAAAACGGATTTATTGAATCCCACTGTAAAGGAATTCGATTGGTCCAACTAAAAGCTTAATGCATTTGGATAATTCCGCATCAACTCAGAATTATTTGCATGTCATTGGCTATCCCTATACTGACAGTGTGAAGCACCAGTTTACATCCTTAGTCCTCAACACATGGTGCCCATATCCCCAAGGGTATTTTGGAAGGACCTGGGGGGGGGGGGGGGGATGTACTTGAGTTGCAACTGCACCAGAGCCCCTGGATCACCATCCCCTACATGCTGCAACTGTACCGGGCCCCTGGATCACCATCCCCTACATGCTGCAACTACACCGGGCCCCTGGATCACCATCCCCTACATGCTGCAACTGCACCGGGCCCCTGGATCACCATCCCCTACATGTTGCAACTGCACCAGGGGCCCTGGATCACTGTCCCCTACATGTGTTGAGAAAATGAGAACCAAGGATGTTAACCCTTGATTCACATACTTCTCCTTCAACTGCTTCCGGATCGCAGTAATTGAAATCTATGCCCTGTTTGTGGCTGCTTATTCCTGCCAGGGCTTAGATTTCAATTACCGTGCCGCATGGACCCAATGCTCTCGACTATTTCTCCCTCGCCGCAGGCCCCTCGCTCTGCAACGGCAGAGCTCTCTGAGTCAGTGGCTCCTGCTACCCTGTGAGCCTATCTCATTGGCGGTCTGGGAGTTCTGTGCATGCGCAGTGTGTGAAAATTGCTGCTGCTGGAGTGCAATCAGGGTGCGCGTAGGCTCGGGGCCGTGCATGTGCAGTAGCCGGCGACTAGCCAGCTTTGCAGGGGTCGCAGATGTTTGCCCGAGGGAATCCGAAGGACGTTGTGGGCACCGGATGACTCCAGGGGACTGCAAGAAGCCCCAGGTATGTTAAAATCATTTTTTTTAACCCTACGGTAAAATCAGGGGGGGGGGGGGAGATGAAGGGGTGCAGGCATGTGTATGAAGTAGCCCTCGTGTCCACTGCTCACCATTCTCCTCTGTTAGCCTCCTTTCGCCTGCAAGTGCCCCCCGCAGCCATTTCCTGGTCAGCCAGGCATTAGTGCACAGACGCTGACCTGGCTTTGCGCATCCTTGATTGTGCCCGCGAGCGCTTTGCATTCAGCTCTGGTATCCTTTAGGCAGATTTCACACTGCGGATTGGTGTTAGCGGTGCAGTACTGCTCAAGGGCCGCACCATACCACCAATAACAGGCCTTTGGGGATTACCGTGTTGATACACGATAATCCTCATCTGGCAGCAGGACATACAGGAAGTGAGGCTCGCTAACGAATCGATAACATGCAGGGAAGTATGATCGACAAGATACACTTCTGCGCAATACATAAAACTTGAGGCGGTTGCTAAAAAACATGTGCATGACTTCCGGTCCGCCGCAGGAGTCGCACGGTCACGTAGGTATGCGCTCGCGTTAGGGTGCTTTCGGGGCAGCGCATCCAATGTGAACTCCCCCCATAGACTTTCGTTGCCCTAGTGTTGGACTGCGGCAAAATGCCACACCACGCCATTGTGAAAGCCCCCTCAATGTACACTTACTATGCATTTAAGAAAATGGGAGGCTGAACTATGTTTAAAAACCAACTCAACAACTGATGCAAACAATCAGGCCAATTATCTTTTTAAAAGACCCCCTGACTAATTCTGAGCGTTCCACAAGTTGCTGGGCTGGAAGGCAGCAGTATACGAATAAATGCACTAATAGAGGGGGGAGAAAAATCAAATCAGCACAAAAAACTGGCGGGATTCCTGTTCTCCTCAATGCCTAAACCTTGTCCACTTTTGTCTGAGGTAAAATTGAAGCAGGCAAGACTAAACAAAATGGGAAGTTTTCTAGCACAATTTTTTTCGTTAGCAGAACTTCATACAAAAGAGGGACGTAAAAAGAAAAGAAAAGGAGGATGTAGAAACGGTCTTGGATGTTCAGATTTAAATTAACGGGGGTCTTTGTCCTTCATTCACAGCCTCCTCCTCCTCCTACATTTCCATCTCGGTAGCTATGGGAACCCCTGCTGCCGCCCCTTCAAGCGTTACAGCAATCCAAGCTTAGCCAGGGGGTGTGAAAAGGGTACCAAGTCAAAGGCCAGATTTGCCTCCTCAGAATCTGAGAATGCCAACTTTTGTCAGGACACAAAGGACTCGGTCACCACGGAAACCATTCTGAACGGTGAGCCCTCGCTGACAAAGACACTGCTATTAACGAGAAGCGTCCCGTTCCAGAAACTCTCACTAAATTAGCGACTTGTCAAGACGTCAAATAAAATATATAAAAAGATTCGTTTTTACCTGGCAAATGCAGTACTGGAGCTGGAGTAATGTCAGAAAAATATCTTGGTCACACAAAAAACAGAACATTTTAATAGTAAAAAAATAAATAAATAAATAAAAACTGAAGACGCAAGATAATATAAAAATGTATACCAACTGTAAAAGGCAAACTAACACAAAACAAGGCAAACTCAACTTGATTAGAGTAAATTATAAGTATTACCTTTTTTTTTTAAAAAAAGAATTATAAATATTATGCCGGGAATACACGGTACGTTTGCACCGGTCGATTATGCCGCCGGATCGATTCCCGCTCATCCTCGCGGGCGATTCTCTTATCCAGGGCTGTGGAGTCGGTACAAAAATCTTCAGACTCCTCGGTTTATGAAATCACGACTCCGACTCCAACTCCGGGTACCCAAAATGACTCCGACTCCTTAGTCTAATACTTAACAGGGCTGTGGATTTTGTACAAAAATCATCCAACTCCTCAGTTTACGAAACCACGACTCCAACTCCGGGTGCCCAACACTGCCCCGACTCCGACTCCACAGCCCTGCTCTTATCTTCTGCTCGTTTTCCTTATCTTTTTCCATTGTCCTGCCTGCAGTATCGAGCACTGAATCGATACGGTGGGTGATCGGACATGTCGGAAATTATCAATCGAGCCATCTAATGGCTCAATCGTTTGTACCGTGTATTCCCAGCATTACTTTTAACTAAACTTTTCAGATGTAAAAGCCCATTGTATAGCCCTGGTTGCCTGCCTGTGTACTTTTTATTAGTATTACGTATTTATATAGCGGTGATATCTTCTGCAGCACTTTACAGAGTACATAGGCATGTCACTGACTGTCCTCAGGGGAGCTCACAATCTAATCCTACCACAGTCATAGTCTAATGTCCAACCACACTATTATTATGTTTTTATATAGGACTGGCATGTTCTGCAGCACTTTACAGGGTACATTGTCATGTGACTGGCTGTCCTCAGAGGAGCTCACAATCTAATCCTACCATAGCCATAAGGTGGCCATACACTGGTCGATTTGCCATCAGATTCGAACAACAGATAAACCCCTCTCTGATCGAATCTGATCAGAGAGGGATCGTATGGCTGCCTGTACTGCAAACAGATTGTGAATAGATTTCAGCATGAAATTGATTCACCATCTGTGGAGCTGCCGCTGCCCAAAGCCAGACCCCCCCCCCCCCCCCCCCGCCAGCTATACATTACCTGCTCCACTGGCGCGAGTCCCCCGGTCTCCGCTGTCTTCTTCTCCGCTCTGGGCTCCTCCAGCTTCACTTTACTTCCTGCCGGGGGAAGTTTAAACAGTAGAGGGCGCTCTACTGTTTAAACTTCCTGCCGGGACAGGAAAAAGTAAAGCCTGCTGGACTCAGAGCCCAGCGCTGAGACGGAGCAGCGGGGACTTGCGCCGGCCGGATCAGGTAATGTATTGCGTCGGTCATTAGAACGCCGCTATCGGCGCACTCCTGACCCGCGATCGAGCGAAATCTTCTGCATGGACAGGAACGACGGGAACGATCGATTTCGGACGGAAATCGATCGTTCGGTCAGCGTTTGTGCGTCGATTTCACAGCCTATTCGATCACGGTGATCGAATCTGCTGTGTATCGGCGGGAAAAATCGGTAAGTGTATGGGCCCCTATAGTCTAATGTCCTACCATATTATTATGTATTTATATAGGACTAACATCTTCTGCAGCACTTTACAGAGTACATAGTCATGACTGTCCTCAGAGGAGCTCACAATCCAATCCCTCTCATAACCTAATGTCCTACTAAATTATTATGCATACTTTTTTATTCACATCATGTTGATCCTCCACTGGCAATATTTAAAAGCAGGTTACAGTATAGTAGAATTCAATAAATTACTGTATTCAGGATACCCACTTATTATAATTTCCTGGTTCCAGAAACACTTCCTATATTTACATAATGCTGTACAGTATATTGGTATGTAATCCCACCCGCCCAGTGATGTCACAGCCTAGGCTCATTAGCTAGGCCGAATTCTCGCAAAGCCTTCTGGGAGACCAGGCATTATTTTCACTGGCTTCGGGATTCTCAGAAACAGACATTCCTCATAGCTGCACCTGATACATTTTAGAATGTGAATCAGTGTAAAAGGGCCCTTTTCCACTAGCAATCGCAATCACAAATCACAAACGCCAGTGATTGCGATTGCGATTTTTCATTAATTCTGTTATGCGATTGCGATTTGCGATTTTCATTGCATTATCATTGTAAAAATCGCTCCAGCAAGCGATTGCGATTTGCGATTTCTAAATTGAATCACTGTAGTGGAAAATACTTCTCATGATTTCTATGATAAAGTAACAACCCTAGCGATTTAAAAATCACTAGCGATTTGCGATTTTGCGATTCAGCAATCACAATCGCTCTAGGTGAAAAGGGCCCTAAAGGAAAAATGTTACAGTGGGCAAACACTGACTAAATAATGTATAAATTAATATTGTAATACAATAAACAACTTTATTTATTATGATATTTTCACTATGCTCCCAGTGAGAAAAGGAACTGTAACTCAGGATTGAACTTCCTCCCAGTCAGTAGCGGATACCCCCTTTCCCATGAGAAATCTTTACCTTTTCTCTGAGGGCTGGACCCACAAGAGCGTTTATTTTTTTTGCGTTGAGGGTACGCTTTGAATCACTAGCGCTTTCCCTAAACGCTCTGCCAATGTAAATAAATGTAACAAATTCCACAGTAGCGATTGCAATTAGGCCCCGTTCACATTACAAACGCGGATGGCCACGCATGCGGAACGCAACGCATGCGAACGCACGCCATCCGCGTTTGTGTGCGTTGCGTGGCTAATCCCATCACTGAAAAGTGAATGGGACAGCCACGCGTTTTTACAAAAAATGCGTGCAGCATGCGTTCCCGGACCGCACAGGTCCGGAACGCATGCAGTGTGAACATCAGACAGTGCACTCTATATGCACTGTCTGATGTCGTGCGTGTCGGCCACCTGCACGCGTTTCCAAAACGCGGCTGGAAACGCGTGCAGTGTGAACGGGGCCTTAGCAAAATCGCAATCGCAGGACATGCAGCATTTTGAAAGCGTTTGCGCTTCTATGTAATGTACTGAAGTGCTGGCAAATCGCTCATTAATCACTACACATAGCGATTTGAGTGTGCGATTGCAAACTGTATATACAATTATGGTACATTGAAAGGAAAAATCAGAATTAAAATCACAAATCAGAAATCGCTACACAATTGCTGGCAAAAAGCTTACACTTTTTAAAATCGATCCCAAAAGCGCCGGAAACCGCTCATGAAATCGCTTACAAATCGCTTATTAAAAATGCTAGAGATTGTACTAGCGATTTGTAGTGGGTTCCAGGCCTGATAGATCATAATGGATGTCTGTATGGCTGATATTGTGGTGAAACCCCTCCCACAGTGTGATGGCTGGACCTAGGTCCTGACATCACACTGTGGGAGCCTCATTGCATTGTGGGAAATGACATCAATATGCAACTGCCAAGCAATCAATATCTCCCTCTGTGCATTTGTATATCTATTGAAAAAAACAACAACAACCTTTTAGCTTATCGAATTGTTAGGGGATGTGGTTATAAATAATAGCAGTTGGTGCGGTCTGTTTTCTTTCATGTTTGCCAGTGGTAAAGATGATGACCTGCAGGCTGAATGTGGATCAAACAAAAAATAAACAAATTACATGGCGAACATCGATCATTTCTTGATCTATTTTTTAACTTCTCACTTTGCAATGTATCGATTTATTTTTTCCCCCTTTTTTGTTAAAGTTCCTCTTTAAGTTTACTTTCAGCACCATTCCTAGCTAGAATTTTGGAACCCCAGGCTGCAGTGCATGATGGGAACTCTAGTTGTTTGTAGACTTTCAGTATAAAGGACTTTTCAGTAATGTGAGCCAAAGCAAACGCCACCCACAACTGAGCCTTCTCCAGATCGGACTCCGGCGATTCTTGTCCGTGTGGGGTGGCTTTATGTCAAGTGAAACGCTGAGCAAATATTAACCTTTTAAAGGAGGGTGGAAAATGGGTCTGCCCAGTATGGCCGCGAGCCGGCCTTCGTCTCGTGTATCCTCCGTGCGTGACAAAGAGACATTTTTCTCCTGATTTGCTGTAGAGACGGTATTGCGTGCTTAGGAGCTTAACATTGTGGCGCTGTGGTTAATCGGCAAATATTTGCGTATTTATATAGAAAAATAAATTGCGTATCAGGAATGCGATAGTGAGGTTGCCGGGTACATAGAAGGACCTCTTAGCCTTGCCGCATACCAGGTGAGATTCTGTAAACAGATAAATATTCTATGCAAGAGTGAACGGTTAACCCCCCAACCCCATGCAGGACACTGCTGAGCCAATAGCAATTGGTTGGGTTAGATTTTTTTTTCCAGTTTGCTATTCTATTCTTCTACAACCTGACATTTCCCAGCCCCCCCTCCCCCAATCCTCAGTACAGTGCATAGGGCAGGTTTCTAAAGTTCAAGGTGCTGCTGATGTTATACACCATACAATTTTCTGTTCGATTTTTTCTGTAGACACTGGTCATTATCTCTGGTGCATTGTCTTCTGGTTATCTCCTGCTGAGTAGAACAATGCCTAATTGCTCGGCAGATAGATCATTTCCAACATGCTGGGAATTATCTATCTGGCAGATAATTCTGGGAATACACGGTACGGTTTTCTCTGCTCAATTGAGCCATTTAAGATGGCTCGATTGATAATTTCCGACATGTCCGATTGATTTTGCGCTCGATACCGCATAGGGGACAATGGGAAAAGATAAGGAAAACGAACAGAAGATAAGAGAATCACCCGCGGTATCGGGCGGAGAATGGATCGGACAGCAGAATCGAGCCGCGAAAACGCACCGTGTGTTCCCAGCATAAATCTAACAGAAAATTGTATGGTGTGTTCCCAACACAGTTAGCAGTTTATTGGGAGAACGTTAAATTCTTGGTCGGAGTTTCTCTTTAAGTTGCCCATTATTGATACAATCTTGATTCTACAATCTTACTTAATCTATGTAGTGGAGAGGTGAAGAGAATGGACAGTACATGTGTGTGCGGAGTACGGCTGGGTGGAGTGCCTGCTCCTTGTACGCCAGCTACCAGATTCTAAATGACATTCATTCGATCAGATTTTTACGATTCAATTGAAGTGAAAACCACATGGTGTGTGAAGAAAAATCGATGTGAAACGAGTCTATGGTCGACCACAGAATTCTGTCGATCAGAATGTTAAAATTTTACGACCGTATCTGAAGAGAGAAAATGCCCTAATCAGCCAGTTTATGGAAAAACCAAAGTTACCTTCCAATTACTTACAATCCCACAAATCTGATCAAATGATCGCACCTGAGGAAAATATTGTACGGTTACTGGGCAGCTTTAGGGCCCTTTTCACACTGGCGTGGTGCAGTATTTTGCCACAGCCTAACGCTAGGGCAAGAAAAGTCTATGGGGTAGTTTAAATGGCATGTGGTGCACTGCGCCGGACGTCCCCTAACGCGAGCGGATACCCATGTTACCGTGCGGCTCCTGCGGCAGACCAGAGGTCATGTAAGCCTATGGCAATGTGTGTTTTTTTTTTTTAACTGACAGTCATCGCTCATGCGCAGAAGCGTATTTTAACATTACGCTTCTACCCACGTCATCGCACCGCAACCGTCAATATTCAGTGTGAAACCGGCCTTAGGCAGATGTACAGTCCCTGAATTATGATTCTACCTTATGCAGGAAGCTTAAAGCAGACCTGTACTCAGATCTTTCTCTCTGCTCTAAAAGATAAGCAACAACATAATAATCTTTAAAGAAAAACATTTTTGTTACAGCTGATACAAATCCTGCAATAAATCTGCAGTGTGTCTACTTCCTGCTTTCATGGAAGCAAAGGGTTAACATCCTGTATTTACAAATTAGAAGAGGCTGCCGAGATTTCTGTGTTGACACAGGATGTTAACTACGTCTGCTTCTATGAAAGCAGGAAGTAGCCACACTGCAGATTTATTGCAGGATTTGTATCAGCAGTAACAAAGATGTTTTTCTTTGAGGGGCCTTTCACACTCGGATGGTGGAGTGTCGTATACGTTTACGGCACCACACCGCAAGGCAATGAAGGTCTATGGGGACTTTCATACCAACTTGGTGCAGTGTGATGCGACGTTTTCGCAGTCTACCCGACGCTAGGTCAAACCTACGTTACTGTGTGGTTCTGCGTCAACTGGAAGTCATGCAAGTCTATGGCGGTGCGTATATTTTTTAAATGGAAGCAGGAGATTTGGGCGCATGAGACAAGTGGACAAAAAGAGCGCCCCATTCACTCCCATTATAAATATCGTTTAATGGGCGCCGAACAGGGAAAAAAGGGCGTCAGAGATAAATAACGTTTTACAAACGGCGCCCGGAGATTTTTAAGGTTTTATAACTGTGCTTGTGATGATTTAACTTTACAAAAATGAGCCTGTGGCGAATAACATTTATAAAAATACTAAACATATTTATCCTATTTAATTAAAACATTATTTAACATTTTAACCTTTACTGTTTGTAAAACATTATTATTCACAAAATAAAGCGATCAGTACCTAACGTAAATTGCAATATATTTTTTACAATCACTATTTGTAAAACATTTCTAAAACATTATTATCCACCCAAAAAAAATGATTTAAATTTTTTTATTTATTAATGTTTGTAAAACATTATTATCCATAAGGGTCTTAGATTCAGGCACCACCAGGGGGTCTTAAGTTTAGGCACCACCAGGGGGTCTAGGGGTTAGGGATAGGTACAGGGAGGGCTTTGAGGTGGTTAGGTTTAGGCATCACCAGGGGGTCTTAGGTTTAGGCACCACCAGGGGGGTCTTAGGTTTAGGCACCACCAGGGGGGTCTTAGGTTTAGGCACCACCAGGGGGGTCTTAGGTTTAGGCACCACCAGGGGGGTCTTAGGTTTAGGCACCACCAGGGGGGTCTTAGGTTTAGGCACCACAAAGGGGGTCTAGGGGTTAGGGATAGGTACAGGGAGGGCTTTGGGATGGTTAGTTTTAGGCACCACCAGGGGGTCTTAGTTTTAGGCACCACCAGGGGGGGGGGTCTTAGGTTTAGGCACCACCAGGGAAGGTCTTAGGTTTAGGCACCACCAGGGGGGGGTTTAGGTTTAGGCACCACCAGGGGGGGGGGGTGTCTTAGGTTTAGGCACCACCAGGGGGGGGGGGTCTTAGGTTTAGGCACCACCAGGGGGGGGGGGGGGGTCTTAGGTTTAGGCACCACCAGGGGGGGTCTTAGGTTTAGGCACCACCAGGGGGGGGGTCTTAGGTTTAGGCACCACCAGGGGGTCTAGGGGTTAGGGATAGGTACAGGGAGGGTTTTGTGTGAGAGTAGGGTTAGGTATAGTTTTAGTACAATTTTAATAATACTAATCAACAGTTATTATGAATGTACCTATATTAAGATCATTGTTATAAACAATATTTTCACATTTTATTATAATAATAAACGATAAATCAAGATTATTCATAACAATATATAAATATAATGTTTAAACAAATATTACTGTTTTTTTAACAAACGTAATTATAAGTTTCAGTTTACAAACAGGGAAGATTAACGTTTTAAGAATTGCCGATTTCATACACATTATTTAATGATTTATAAATTGTTAAAACACTATTTTGTAAACGAAATTCTACACAATATTTTTATAAACGATAATACTGCTTATCGTTTACACCACGCGCCCTTTTTTCCCCGATGCCCTTTTTTGATGTACGCTTTTTAAATGCCCACAGCATTCGCGTTGCGCATGCCTGGAAGCGTATATTAGCAATACGCTTCCACACACTTGATGGCTTTGGCCACAGGAAGTGAGTGTCACTTCCTGTTTGGCCAACTGCCAGACAGGGATTACCACATACTAACTCTGTAAGTCCTGAAACCAGCCTAATGGTTATTATACTGTTGCGTATCTTTTGGAGCAGAGAGGAAGTTCTGAGTTCAGGTCCTCTTTAAAGTGGATCCGAGATAAACTTTTACTCATTGCATAATTGTGTTCCTTAGGGCCCTTTTCCACTAGCAATCGCTAGCGTTCACGCTGAACGCTAGCGATTGCTGAATCGCAATTACCGGCGATTCCCCGACGTTCGCGGCCGCGATTTTGCTATGCTATGCACTGCATAGCAAAATCGCGGCAATTATCGCTCCGCCGCGCGTTCGCGTTCCCCGCAAAAACGAATCCCGGTAGTGGAAATGACCTACCGCGATTCCTATGTTAAAAAGCAAACCGTAGCGATTGTAAAATCGCTAGCGGTTTGCGGTTTTGCGATTCAGCCAGCGCTGGTGGAAAAGGGCCCTTACATATAGTTTATAGGGCATTCCTCAAGCCAAATACTTTTGTTTTGCTTTAATACTCTAATTCCCTATAAACTAAACAAGCCTCGCCCACAGCTTTTTCAGAGTGCCTTGGCTCTGTAGCAGGGCTTATGGGGGAGCTCAGTCTGGGCAGGAGAAGGAGGAGGTTACTAGCCAGAGATTTCAGAGGCAGAGTGGAGGAGGGAGGATGAGGTTACTAGCCAGATATTTCAGAGGCAGCGTGGAGGAGGGAGGATGAGAGGGGTTCGAATTTGTCACAGGCTGAGGGCTGGAGATGCTATCAGCTTGCCTGTGTGTAATGTAACAAACAAAACATGGCTGCTGTCATTGTATCACAGGAATAAATAATCATAAATTGTTGAAGCTGTTTGCAGACAGATTTGCTGTGTAAACTATCTAAACTTTAGATAAGGTATATAGACAAGTTACTTGTTATAGTTAGTTTTTCATCTTGGATCCACTTTAAGTGTTATGCTAGGTACACACCATACAATTTTCTGGCAGATTTACTTGCCAGATTATTTCCAACATGTCCGATCTGAATTTCGAAAGTTTTTTTAGATTTTCATGACTTTAACCATTTTTTAATCAATTTTCATAGAGCTTAAAGGGACCCCGAGCAGTAATTAAACAGACAATTAAACAGACAGTACTGCGCATGCGCAGTTTTCTAACTCTGAACCACGTATGCGCAGTACTGTCACGCTGGCCACCGTGATGACGCTGAGCGGCCGCCGCGATGACGGGAAGCGGGCGCCAAAGATTCAAAACTAGGAAGTGTCGGCCCGACAGGAGGATGGCAGGGGACTTCGCAGCCTACGGTGGGCTGGAGGAAGCCCCAGGTAAGTGAAAGTTTTGATTTTAATTACTGCTCGGGGTCCCTTTAATGAAAATCGATCGTCAAAAATGAATGGAAAAAAATCGATCGAAATCAGACATGTTGGAAATAATCGATCTGGCAGGTAAATCTGTAAGAAAATTGTATGGTGTGTACCTAGAATCAGGCGAACTTGTTTTGTCAAAGAAACAAAAGCAGCATGCTGGGAAATTCACGGCTGAACTGAAAGGAAGTAGCCATTTTGTACCTGTTCGTCAGCCCTGTCCTTTCATGATGGCATTTGAAAGGACAACTGAAAATGGGACCAATTTGTCTGTCTGAAGTTCTGAAGGAGAGGCGAGGCCGGAGCCGTCAGATCGCTGTGTTTATACAAGTGTCTACTTAAAGGGTAGACAAGTGCCATTAGATAGGGTATGATATCGCCAGACAAGGAGCAGGTTAGGCTGGTTGTCGCCTGGGTTCCCCAGACATTACCTTCAGTCTGGAGTCTATATTACCTGCAGCTCTGGTCTCTGTAGTCTGTTGTCCGGCTGGCTGTAGTCTGCTATCACCTCATCCTGATGCTATCTGTATTGCCTGCTAGGCATATGTGTAAACAAGCAGCAATGTAAAGGGGCTGCTGTGTTCCACACACATACATGCTGAAGAGGAGGCTACTGTGTCATTAGCAGGTGTTTCTGTACACAAGGTGCTCAGTAATTAGGTAAATTGTAGTGTAGGGATGATCAGGTACTAATGGATCTCACTACTTGCCATTTACCTCCCGCATGGGGACTGGGAAGAGGAACATAAACACATAAACCCCGGATAAAAGCACAATAAAATAATGAGTTTATTGCATTTGAGAAGCATGGGGCAATAAAGACAGGAAGTGTCAGGTGTACACACTGCTTCATCACTGGATGGCTACCAGGTTACAGGTGAAACTGGAAAAATAAGAATATTGTGCAAAAGTCAATTTACTTCAGTAAAATTTAACTTAAAAAGGTGAAACAATTTAATTTATTAGGCAGTACAGTGGCGTAGTTGTTAGTGCTCTCATCTTGCAGCACTGGGTCCCTGGTTCGAATCCCAGCACTATCTGCACGGAGTTTGTAGGTTCTCCCCGTGCAGTGTTCTCCCCAGGCTCTTTTAGCCGGGTGCTTGACCCAGCTAGTTTTGGTGACCACCCGGCTGTCATCGGCTCGCCTCCTCCTATGCTGTAAGCCAAAATTGTGCAGAGAAGTAATGGCCCTGCATTCTCTTATCTCACACCACCCATCTACTTTTTCATGCCACCCGGATAGGGAACTGGCTAATGGACAGAAAACAAAGAGTTGTGGTCAATGGATCGTACTCAAAATGGGAGACTGTTAGCAGTGGGGTCCCACAGGGGTCAGTACTGGGTCCAGTGCTCTTCAATTTATTTATTAATGACCTAGTAGATGCAGTAGTGAGCAATGTTGCTATTTTTGCAGATGATACAAAATTGTGCAGAATCATCAACTCTCAGGAAGATAGTGTCATATTGCAACAGGATCTGGATAGGATGGCTATATGGGCACATGCATGGCAGATGAAATTCAATGTTGACAAATGTAAAGTCATGCATTTTGGACGTACTAATGGTCTAGCACCATACAAAATAAATGGGATACAGTTGGGGACATCAAACTTGGAGAAGGACTTAGGAGTACTCATTGACAACAAGTTAAATAATCGTACTCAATGCCAAGCAGCTGCAGCTAAAGCTAACAAAATTTTGGGATGCATTAAAAGGGAAATAAAAACTCGAGATGCTAGCATAATATTGCCCCTGTTTAACTCCCTAGTAAGGCCACATCTGGAATATGGAATTCAGTTCTGGGCACCACATTACAAAAAAGATATTGCAGTTTTAGAGCAGGTGCAGAGACGAGCAACAAAATTGATACGTGGGATGGAAGGTCTCACTTATCAAGAAAGGTTAGATAAACTGGGTTTATTTAGTCTAGAGAAAAGACGCCTTAGAGGGGATCTAATTAACATGTATAAATACATCAGAGGGCAATATAATAGCTTGGCGGATGAGCTTTTTGTCCCTAGGCCTTCTCAAAGGACTAGAGGACATGATCTGCGCATGGAGGAAAAACGTTTTAACCATTTATTTAGGAAAGGGTTCTTTACAGTAAGAGTGATTAAGATGTGGAATGCATTGCCACAGGAAGTCGTTATGGCAAACTCTATACCTGCATTTAAAGGGGGCTTAGATGCTTTCCTTGCGTTGAAAGACATTCATGGCTACAATTACTAGGTAATGCCTAATGATGTTGATCCAGGGATTTTATCTGATTGCCATCTGGAGTCGGGAAGGAATTTTTCCCTTTAGGGGCTAATTGGACCATACCTTGTAAGGGTTTTTTCGCCTTCCTCTGGATCAACAGGGATATGTGAGGGAGCAGGCTGGTGTTGTACTTTATACTGGTTGAACTCGATGGACGTATGTCTTTTTTCAACCAAAATAACTATGTAACTATGTAACACTGCCGTGTCTGTGTGGGTTTCCTCAGTGCACTCTGGTTTCCTCCCAAATCCCCAAAAACATAAAAGTTAATTGGCTTCCCCCTAAAATTGGCCCTAGACATATAATATATGCACTACACGATACATACATGGACATAGGACTATGGTAGGGACTAGATTGTGAGCCGCTGAGAGACAGTTAGTGGCAATATACTTTGTACAGCGCTGCGTAATATGTTGGCGCTATATAAATACTTAAATTAATTAAATACATTTATTACGCTATTTCCACTACAGTTCTGCCTTAGGCTACTTTCCCACCAAGACGTTGCGTTTTAGGGGACGTTAAGGTCGCATAACGTGCCCCTAACACAATGCATGGTGGTGTTGAAGTTGGAGGTCAGATTGAGCTGAGTTATGCAGCTCTCAAAGCAGCCGCTCCAGGTTAGTGATAGGAAGTCCGGATCTTTTTAAGGATTTGGATCATTTGAATCGGATCATTGAAAAGATCTGGATCTTTGAACCGAATCATTTGAATCATTTTACTAGGGAAGCGGACTGGGTGAAATGACTAGCAGGACAGGACTTCCCTGCACTGTACATTCTGTATGTTTCTGTTTCTTCCAGACAGACATCCACTGTAAACCGAATCTTTCATTGTGATGATCCGGATGTTTTGACTCACAAAAAAGATCCGGATCAAATGAATGATCCGGACAACACTACAGTCCTACCACTCTCTGCAGTGCAGTGAATATTAATTAGCCATGTGGCTGGCAGCGGAGGAGGAGGGGAGACCTCCTCCTCCAACATTACTGAGCATGTGCAAGCAGTCTAACGCGGCTTAGCCCAGTATAACGCACAGCATGCAGCACTTTGTTTTTAGCTGCTGCGTTACAATGTAACGCAACGTGGGCACTGTGAACAGCCCATTGATCTTTCATTGCTGTGCGTTGGGCTGCGTTACAGGCTGCTCTAACGTGCGCCTTTAACGTCTCACTTTGAAAGCAGTCTTAAAGTAGATACAAACTTATGTAACCCCCCCCCCCCCCTCCAGCCTGACATCAACCAACTACAGATCCCTTATGAACATGCATGTGGTTTCTTGAACTCCTAGAGAGAATTGACCACAAGGCCAGTTTCAAGACTGCTAACCGGCGTTAGCCCAGGGGCGCACCGCCAAAAACAGGCCTTCCGGGATTACCGCGTCAGTCCTTGGTAATCTTCTTCTGGCTGACAGACAAACAGGAAGGGCCGCTCTCTTCTAACGTTTCCGCACATGCGCGCCGCATACATTTTTAAACACCCTTTGTCGTCATAGACTTACATGACATCTGGTCCGTCGCACGTTGCCTCAGAACCGCGCGGTAACGTAGATTTGTCCGAGCATCGGGGATGTGGCGAAAACGTCACTTCCGTCACATTGTGGCGTACCGCGTCGGTATGAAAGTCCCTCAATGTAAAAGGCCTCTTATGGTGCCCATACACGGTACAATAAAAACTTTAAAAATGTACTGTTTATTCAATCAAAACAATCATATCAAATGAAAATCAAAAAGAATCTTTGTTTTTGATCAAGAAAACAAACAATTATCCAGTTTTTTTTTCAATAAAAATCTGATCGGACATGTTGGAAAAATCTTTGTATTCGATCTAATGGAATAATCAAATGAAATTATCTAATCGAAAAAAAAAGAAAAAAAAATTGTACCATGTATGGACCACATTAGTGTCAAACATTTGATCCAATGCCAGTCACCCAGGCTTCAGGCCTGCCCTCCATACTTTCTGCCTGTCTGCCTCTCACATACGCGGCTCTGGGCGGGACCGGCTCAAATCCAAGATAATAAACTACAAAGAGTCATAAAAAGTTAACGTTCTATACTAATCGGCTTGTGTCCTGCCCAGTATCCTGAAATAACAGGTCGGGCCAGATGTATGTTCCAGCCTTTCATGTGCATCAGGGTCTGTTGATGCAACAAAAGAACATTGCCATAGGCTGAACCTATGCACAGCAGTGTCTGGTGCATACAGTTCCTACCGATGACTATCACTCACTGCAAAGACCTGTGCTGGCTCCACTGGAGGGGAAACTACAGCTCTCCATTGGGCCGGTTCACACGAGATCCTGCCAGCATCTCATTTAACCAATGCGAAGCGCCTTTCTGCGGCCGAACAAAAAAGCATTTGCCATCAGTTCCAATCATTCCGTTGCGTTTTGAGCCCCTTAGGGCGACACGCCAAACCTAACCGATCCTGGGCGGGATCTAGTTTGGTGATTACATGAATGACACAAAAATCTGTAACTGTTGTATAAAACGCTTCCATTCTGTTTAAGGCTTCTTGCACACAGGGACGTTACAGGCGCACATTAGTGCAGCCTGTAACGCTCCCCCAACGCACAGCAATGTAACACAAGTGGGCTGTTCACAGTGCCCACGTTGCGTTACATTGTAATGCAGTAAAGTGCTGCATGCTGTGCGTTCTATGCGGCTAAGCCACGTTAGACTGTTTGTACATGCTCAGTCATGTTGGGGAGGAGGGGAGAGCGGTCGGGCACATGGCTAATTAATATTCACTGCACTTTGTGACGTGCAGTGTTTACTTCCTGGAGCGGCCGCTCTGTGCGGCGATTGGCCGGCCAGGACCACGTAATGCCGCATGCGTCCAAGAGTACGCATTACGGCATCACGGACCCTAGAGTGAGCTGCACAACGCGGCTCACTCAGACGTCCACACCAGAGAGCACCAGGCGTTGTGTTAGGGGCACGTTATGTGCCCTATAACGTCCCCTAAACGCAACGTCCTGGTTTATAACTAGCCTAAAAGGAGTGCTTGAGCCACGAATGCCGCAACCGCCACAATTAAGTGAACCGCCCTAACTGAACTGCCACCAACTGTGTTCCCCTCAGCAAAAGGAAGACATGTCCACCTTGTTTGCTACAAAGTATCTCCCTCCACCAAAAATTTGTTACAATGTCCTTTTTTCACAGAATCACAAACAGAGTTGACCGTTTTTGAGTAATTACATATGATATATACTTTGGTCATTCACAATACATAGTGGTGACTTTACGTTACATTATCAATAACTAAGGCATAGAGTAGTGGCCGCACTGTTTTATATTCTAGTTCCGGTCGTAATTGCAACGGACAGCAACAGTTATCGGTTCATTGTCTAAATTGGAACCACTCTGTCACGTATGGTAATCGCGGAGTTAGAAAATATATTTGGTCATTTTTCTCCTCCCTTTTGACTGTCTGTGTCCTTTTTAGCCAAACCCACCAGGCCATACTATACTAACAGCATCCATGTGTATGGGCTCATAGGTTAATATAGGGGAGATTTCTGAGAGCAGTAAAATGTTATAGTATATCACCCTCAAAACACTCCATAAACAAGGCTATACAGTAGCTTATGCAGGTCACGTTATTACATTTGGAACAAAAATTCAGTCATTTATACTGATTACTATGGTGATTTACTGTTTAAATTATAATTCTAGAACACAACCTAATTGAGAACTCTGGGCACAAGTTTCCTTCCCTCCCCAAAAACAGACTGCCAAGTCAATTAGTTAAAGTGAACCTCCGGACTAAAAATCTACTCAGAACTGAAAAGGCTTGGTGTTTCTTTAACATTTTCACAGCATCAGAACTTTATTTTTGTTACCAAAGCATAATTTTTAGCTGTATTTTTAGCTAAGCTCCACCCATCAAAGAAAACTGCCTGGGCTTTTTTCCCTGATGCTATGCAAAGCAAGATGGGATTTCCTATGTTATTCAAGTTGCCTAGCAACTGGGTAGGGGTGATCAGCACACAGGACAGTTGGAACTGTATCTCATGCTCCCGGTCACCTCCTTTCAACCAAAAAGATGGCTGCCCTCATGAAATCAAACATTTGCCTGTTCTTTTAAAACAGGGTGGGTAAGAGATTATATTACCTATCTATTTTAATTAACATACCGTATTTTTCGGACTATAAGACGCACTTTTTCTCCCCCAAAAGTGGAGGGGAAAAGTGGGTGCGTCTTATAGTCCGAATGTGCATCCATGTGTCCCCCCAGAAGGAAGTGCAGGTTGCAGACTAGAGTGCACTCACTCAATCCCGGCTCTGAGTGTTGCATCTGCCTATTTCACCTTCCCTGCAGGCAAGTGATGATCACAGGCTTTGTCCCCGCTGATGGTATCAGCCGACATGCTGCATAGGTGGCTCTGGCACGAGCCTGGTCTTTTTCTGTGTCCGCCTCATCCATATGATCTTCACCACTGCTGGTGGCTGACATCGAGCGGGGCATCTGTGCACCGTCTCTCTAGTGGTTTCATCCCGCTGTATGTCCGCATATCATCCGCGGGCCCCCCTCGCCGCAGATCCACGAACGGGAACATGGCGTCCACACTCTTCTATCTCCTAGACCATTATCCAATCAGGCGGGGGGCGCTGTCCCTGACCGCCAATCACAGCCATTCTCTGCCTCCTCTCCTCTCCTGATTGGCCGCGATGGTCCCGCCGGCGTCAGCCACCAGCAGTGGTGAAGATCGTATGGATGAGGCGGACACAGAAAAAGACCAGGCTCGTGCCAGAGCCACCTATGCAGCATGTCGGCTGATACCATCAGCGGGGACAAAGCCTGTGATCATCACTTGCCTGCAGGGAAGGTGAAATAGGCAGATGCAGCACTCAGAGCTGGGATTGAGTAAGTGAGTGCACTCTAGTCTGCAACCTGCACTTCCTTCTGGGGGACACATGGATGCACATTGTCAGGGAACAGAGGACACAGGATGGACAGAGGACAGGGGTATGGACAGCAGAAACAAGGGGTGTAGACAGGTGACACAAGGGGATGGACAGGTGACACAGGGGGACAGATAGAGGACACAGTATGAACAAATGTCATAGGGGGTATGGTCAGCAGACACAGGTGGCGCAGACAAGTGACACAGGGGGACAGAGGACATGGTAGGGACAGAGGTCACAGGGGCTATGGGCAGAGGACACAGGTGGACATAATAATTGGGGGGAAAGGGTCTACAAGACACCCCTGCACTGTAGATGCACCAGGTTTAGCATTTTTTTTTCCCTGGATTTTGCCCTCCAAACCTAGGTGCGTCTTATAGTCCGGTGCGTCTTATAGTCCGAAAAATACGGTAACTAATGTAACTTAATGACAGTATGTTTGTTTAGGCTGGAGTTCCTCTTTAAAGTCAATAGGATTCCGTGAAAAAAACTCAAACAAACCAGATACTTACCTAAGGAAAGGGAAGGCTCTGGGTCCTATAGAACCTTCCCGCTCCTCTCTCGCCACCTCGTTGCAGTGGCAGCTCCCCATTTGAATCTCTCACCGCAAAGGACTTCGGAAGTCTTCAGGACCAGAGTCTTCCCGAAGACAGTCGGCTCCATACTGCGCACACACAAGTGCGCTGACGCATGGCCAGAGTGGAGCGGCCCTTATTCGGGAGCACTCAGGCTTCCAAAGTCTTTCTTATGCCTCCCTTTAGAGGCGGAGAGAGCAGTATTTGACCAAATTGGTTAAATACTGCTACTGGGGCCATTGCTAGAACGTGGGGACCAAGAGAGGAGCGGGAAGCCTCTGAACGCAGGGTTCCCCAACCCTGTCCTCAAGGCCCACCAACAGTGCATGTTTTGTATAGATCCACAGAGGTAGTTAATCAGGTGTTCTGCAACACTAATTACCCCATCTGTGATTGTGTGTGGTTTCCTGCAAAACATGTACTGTTGGTGGGCTTTGAGGACAGGGTTGGGGAACTCTGCTCTATAGGACCCAGTGCCTTCCCTCTCTTTAGTTTCAATTTTTTTTACTTGGTTCCCATTTGCTTTAATAAGCTGGACTATGTTAGAGACATTAGACTATGACTACGGTAGAATTAGAGTGTGAGCTCCTCCGAGGACAGTGTCACATGACTATGTACTTTGTAAAGTGCTGCAGAACATGTCAGTGCTTTATAAGTCAATAATAATAATATGGTAGGACATTAGACTTTGACTATGGTAGGGATTAGGGACCCCTTACACTTGACTATTTTATGCCATGGACAGGTTATCACTTAAGACTCAGTATTTGCTCTGCTCTCTGTATATAGTTTCTGGTGATACATTTTGCATGTTTTTTTAGCTCATATGTCTTACTACAAAGCATGTCAGACATGCCTACTTACTAGAAGCATTCCGCTAAAGGGAAATTCCACATAACAAAAACACAAACGGCCAAAAACATAAATCAAAGCAGCAGAACTCTTGCTGCAATAGGTTATGATAAAAATTATTCTTCCAATTCTATCTTCAGCCAATCAAGAATTCCCAAAAGTAAGAGCAAGCTCCAATGTCTCGTCTTTGCAGCCATAGCAACAGTCCTCTGTTAGGAGTACTGTTGACAAGATACTGTCCAGAAATCGACAACTTTCTGCAGATGTAATTAGTTGCACGGAGTAGGATGCGTTGTTACTCATTTTCAACACCTGTACTAATCCAGTAAGGGTCCATTTCCACCATGTTAAGGTGGAATCCGTGGAATCCTTTTTCTTTTTTGCCCTTATAGCACACAGCACTATTATTATTGCCTAGATCTATGAATCCCAACCTCTGTGACCCGGGTCACAGCACCTCGGGGAATTCATACTTGCCAATGGCTGTCAGCTGGAATCGGAAGGCTCGTAAATATTTATTTTTATTGCATATTCACTGTAAGGTCTCGTTTGTCTCTGTAGGGGCATGCCATGTATATTTTTAATGATTTAAATTATAAGTTTTCACTGTCTATTAAAGTTTATTTCTTCTCCAAATAAAGCGCTTCTTGTTCCAGAATGGTTAGGCTGCCAGTTTCTGGTGGATTCTTCCCTCCTGATCGGTGCACAGTGCTGCCCCCTACTGCGGCGCTCTCCATAAACCGCTGGCTGCAGAGATTGTGCAAATAAAGTGCTGTGTTATTCATGCCACAGTGTCAGGTCTGTGGCTTTCAGAAGAAACTGGAGAGGCCCTCTTCTCAATATTCATCTTATTTATGGCCTGGCATTGGTTGCGACTAACTCTATCCTCTCTCCCCTTCCTGGGCATTTATATTATTTTTTATTTGTATAGCACCATCTTCCATGGGTGTACAATATACAATACACAGTACAGTATACACACAGTTGCATAAACAATGGTGAGATATGAATAATCAACAATTTAACAGGTTAGCCAAGGATATGTATCCACATTACACAACAGTAATAGAATACAGTAGGAGAGAGAGCCATCATTGTGTAAAGCTAGGAATACACGCCTCGATTTTGAGCCATTAAGATGGCTCGATAGATAATTTCCGACATGTCTGATCTCCCGCCCGATTGTTTCCCCGCTCAATTCCGGATTGAAGGGAGTGGAAAAAGATTTAAAAAACCAACGGAAGATAAGAGAATTGACTGCGGAATAGAGCGGCGAAACGACTGAGCGTGAGAATCGAGCAGCAAAATTGAGCCGTGTATGTCCAGCTTAAAGTAGATTCTGCGTAGAGGCCAATTAACTGATCTGTATAGCCTGGTACACACTGCCCAGCTAGCCAGTGATTGGCCAATCATAATTGAAAGTGTGTAAAAGGCTTATGTTTTGGGGGTGTGGGAGGAAATACAAGCAATAAAAAAAAAAAAAAAAAAAAAAAAAAAAAAAGAGAACACACAAACCCCGTGCAACAGACATACAGTGATGTGAAAAACGATTTGCCCCCTTCCTGATTTCTTATTCTTTTGCATGTTTGTCACACTTAAATGTTTTTGCTCATCAATAACCGTTAATTATTAGTCAAAGATAACATAATTAAACACAAAATGCAGTTTTAAATGATGGTTTTTATTTAGTGAGAAAAAAAAACTCAAAACCTACATAGCCCTGTGTGAAAAAGAAATTGCCCCCTGAACCTAATAACTGGTTGGGCCACCCTTAGCAGCAATAACGGCAATCAAGCGTTTGCGATAACTTGCAACAAGTCTTTTACAGCGCTCTGGAGGAATTTTGGCCCACTCATCTTTGCAGAATTGTTGTAATTCAGCTTTATTTGAGGGTTTTCTAGCATGAACCGCCTTTTTAAGGTCATGCCACAACATCTCAATAGGATTCAGGTCAAGACTGACTAGGCCACTCCAAAGTCTTTATTTTGTTTTTCTTCAGCCATGCAGAGGTGGATTTGCTGGTGTGTTTTGGGTCATTGTCCTGCTGCAGCACCAAAGATCGCTTCAGCTTCAGTTGACGAACAGTTGGCCGGACATTCTCCTTCAGGATTTTTTGGTAGACAGTAGAATTCATGGTTCCATCTATCACAGCAAGCCTTCCAGGTCCTGAAGCAGCAAAACAACCCCAGACCATCACACTACCACCACCATATTTTACTGTCGGTATGATGTTCTTTTGCTGAAATGCTGTGTTACTTCTACGCCAGATGTAACAGGACACGCACCTTCCAAAAAGTTCAACTTTTGTCTCGTCGGTCCACACGGTATTTTCCCAAAAGTCTTGGCAATCATTGAGATGTTTTTTAGCAAAATTGAGACGAGCCTTAATGTTCTTTTTGCTTAAAAGTGGTTTGCGCCTTGGATATCTGCCATGCAGGCTGTTTTTGCCCAGTCTCTTTCTTATGGTGGAGTTGTGAACACTGACCTTAATTGAGGCAAGTGAGGCCTGCAGTTCTTTAGATGTTGTCCTGGGGTCTTTTGTGGCCTCTCTGATGAGTTTTCTCTGCGCTCTTGGGGTAATTTTGGTCAGCCGGCCACTCCTGGGAAGGTTTATCACTGTTCCATGTTTTTGCCATTTGTGGATAATGGCTCTCACTGTGATTCGCTGGAGTCCCAAAGCTTTAGAAATGGCTTTATAACCTTTACCAGACAGATAGATCTCAATTACAGTACTTTTGTTCTGATTTGTTCCTGAATTTCTTTGGATCTTGGCATGATGTCTAGCTTTTGAGGTGCTTTTGGTCTACTTCTCTGTGTCAGATAGCTCCTATTTAAGTGATTTCTTGATTGAAACAGGTGTGGCAGTAATCAGGCCTGGGGGTGACTACAGAAATTGAACTCAGGTGTGATAAACCACAGTTAAGTTATTTTTTAACAAGGGGGGCAATTACTTTTTCACACAGGGCCATGTAGATTGAGGTTTTTTTTCTTACTAAATAATAAAAACCATCATTTAAAACTGCATTTTATGTTCAATTATGTTATCTTTGACTAATAATTAACGGTTTTTGATGAGCAGAAACATTTAAGTGTGACAAACATGCAAAAGAATAAGAAATCAGGAAGGGGGCAAATAGTTTTTCACATCACTGTATGTGAACATTTGTTCTGTTCAGCAATTCCATGGATGGCGAGAGCATCCTTGCCACTGAACACTGTAGTGCAGGGGTGTCACACTCAACTACATAGTGGACCGATATTGAACACTGGGACCAAGTTGTGAGCCAACCTTCCTCCCTTATAAAATTTCCCTGGTCTAATGCCCCCTCCCTCCCCTATACAATTCCCTGGTGTCTAGTGTTCCCATCCGACCCCTAAACAGTTCCCCGGTGTCTAGTAGTCCCCCACAGCACCTCTATACAGTTCCCTGGAGTCTATTGACCCCCCTCTCCTTGCCAATATTCAGTTCCCTGGTGTATAGTGCTTCCCCCATCCCTCCCTCATATGGCTTCCCTGGTGATCTAGGGCTTCATCCCCAAGTATAGTTTCCCTGGTGATCTAGAGTGGGCCAAACATAATGCAAAGCAGGGAAACCACTAGTGGGCCAAATTTGATGGCTCTGTGGCTGTCCATATTTGGCCTGCAGGCCACAGTTTGACATGTATGAGCTAGGATCGATAAGCAATTTGATCTCAACAGCCAGTGGTATTCCTGGGATCTTCAAAACCTGTGAGGAGGGTGAAAGAAGAAATAAATAGGATGAACATAGCAAAGTCCTCCTCCTGTTGTGACAGGAATGGTGACACAGAGGAAAGGCGGTTCTGGGTCACCAGGAGCTATGTGGCCATTCTGTGGGGGAGAGGAGGTAAAGCACTGCTTGTGTGAGGGATGAGTGGGAAGCAATGAGGCCATTGTTTTGTCTCAGGATGGATGGAGCAGGCTGCCCTGCTGTGCCTTGTCAGAGGTCTCCACACCATTGTGAACCTCTATTCATGGAGGTGGAGGGGTAAAGGCCTATTGTGTGGCCTTCCAGCATTCACCGCTTAAGCTTCCACATTCTCCGTCTCCTGATCAATACCAGGCCCTGTGCTGAAATCCGCTGCGCTGAGCTGCGTCCAACTGAGAGAGACTACATGTGCTCCATTCTCTTCCCTAATCTGCTACTGTCTGTAGATCTGTGGAGAAAAGCCTTTCACTGAAACTCACAAATCCAATTCTCAATCCCTAGTCGGGCCTTTCGAGGAAGAACCCTCACAGTGACAAATATACAGATTACCCAGCATGCTCAGGGTGAACCAGGAATCCTAGGAGTGTGTAAGGGGCTGAAATGGATCAAAAAGCCTGCTATGCATTGTGGGACACTTCACTGCAACCTGAATAATCGCAAATATCTTCTGTTTTATGAAGGCAAACTTCTGTTTTACATAGCATTTTAGTAAGAAGGCATTTTGGTCCTTTTCAGCCTCGTAAGACCCAAACACACGACTGAAGTCGGCACGGTCCTGGCTAAGTGCGCTTCCCCATCCCAGTTAGTCTTATTGAACTGCGCATTTACAGAACGCTACTGGAGCGCGATCAGGGGGCGCCTGGAGCCGGGGCGGCGCATGCATATTGGAGCGCAACTGAGGAATTCACTGGAGCTGACTGCAGGAAAACGGAGTGGCACAGGAGGATGACGAGGGAGCCCACAGCCTACAGGGGGCTGGAGAAAGCCCCGGGTAAGTATAAATGCTTGTTTTTATGTATATCAGGTTTCCTTTAAAGGAGAACTGTAAGCTATACATAAAAAAAAAAAGTTTAACTTACCTGGGGCTTCTACCGGACTCCCTTCTTCCCCCAGCCCAACCTCCGTGCCAGGACAAAACGATCCTCTGGCCTCCCGCCGCAGTTCACTTCCAGTCTTTGCGACTTTAATGTCGCAGGCTGCTCACGTCACTAGTAGCGTCCTGCGCAGCGAGCCGTGGCAAAGGACCGGAGGATCTTTTGTCCCGGCGAGGGCACAGGACGTCTGCAGGGGGCTGGTAGAATTGCTTACATTTCTCCTGTAAGGATGGTACACACAATGTAATTGTCCGTCACATCAACAGGTCGATAGATAATTTTGGGGACATCTGATCTGCTCCCAATCAAGAATGGAGACTGATGTTCATGGTCAATTCTGCACAAAACTGATCCCACTCTTGATCGATACCAAATTGGACATGCCGTAAATTATTGACCAGTCTATCTAAGGCAGGGGTGTCCAAACATTTTCGACCAAGGGCCATATTTTCAAAAACAGGATATCCCACTACACCGATTGGCAAGGTCAAAAAAATCCAAGGCTTTGTTTAGAACATCAAATGACACATAGAAAAAAGCTCACGCGTATCAGAGCTGTGCATGGCTCCTTAATCGTAGATTATGATAAGTCATGCAGAGCTCCGATACGTGTGAGCTTTTTTTTTTGTGTGTCATTTGATGTTCTAAACAAAGCCTTGGATTTTTTACCTTGCCAATTGGTGTAGCGGGATATCCTTTTTTGGAACTTTTTGCTTGGAGAGGTCTGGATCCCTGGCTCCCCTTTGGCTCTGCAGTGGTGGTTGCAGTGGCTCTACCTTCCAAGGGCCATATCCCAACTTTTTGAGATATCTAGGGGACCGAACTAGTGGACACATTTTTTTATTGATTACCCGAGGTACAGTATGTCTATTATATTTAGTTAAATAAAACATTTCCACAGGAAATAAACCACATACCATGTGTGCTGTCCCCTTCAGTGTGCAGTGGCAGCTGCTAATAACTGACTGCCAGCATAGTGGTGACTACTAAAAAGTGGCTGCTGCTGGCACAGTGGCTACTGCAGGTATAAGTGGCTCTCTGTTCTTCCTCACCCTCTTGGATCGGGACTCCTGAGGCTATTTTCAGGCAGGGCTGTGGAGTCGGTACAAAAATCCACCGACTTCGACTCCTCAGTTTAGGATTCCACCGACTCAGACTCCTCTAATTTGCATATTACAATCTTGTTGATTGAAAGTATGTAACATGAAATTTGTCTCTTAACTGCCAACGTTTAGGAGTTTTAAAAGACAACTGAAGTGCGAAGGATATGGAGACTGCCATATTTATTCTCTTTAGTCTAGACTAAAGAGAATAGACTAAACTAGTCCTTGGTAAGAGTACTTGTAAAAGGTACATACCAGAACTAAGAACATCTATCAGGCCCATGGCAATGTAACTGTTGGTACATGTAAGAGTGATGTGCAGGTACTCTGCAGGGGAATGAGGAGAGATTCTTCCTCTATTACACATTCTTCATGCACAATCTGAACCAGGTTTATGGGTGATTGACAACACCTCTGTGTTCAATGTGCACAACATTCTCAGTGGATTCCCTGCAGCTCTGTGGGGAGTGCATATGTAGAGTAGAGTATAGTACTACTGTGTAACAAAGTAAACCTGAGACAGATGAAATTAAAGTTTTATACATACCTGGGGCTTCCTCCAGCCCCCTTCAGGCTAATCAGTCCCTCGCTGTCCTCCTCCACCACCTGGATCTTCTGCTATGAGTCCAGGTACTTGAGCCAGTCTGCTGTAGTGCGCATGCACACACTCCGCCGCCTGGAGCGTACTACACCTGTGCAGCACTATTGCGCAGGTGTAGAAGGTTCCTGGCTGTAGGAGCGGCACGTGGCCGGACTGCGCTGACTGGCTGAATTACCGGGACTCATAGCAGAAGATCCAGGTGGTGGAGGTGGACAGCGAGTGACTGATTAGCCTGAAGGGGGCTGGAGGAAGCCCCAGGTATGTATAACACTTTTCTTTTCATCCTTCTCAGGTACCATTTAATTCGTAGTCACCAAACCAAATTTTAACAACATATCAAATTATTTGATTTCATGAGCAAAGAGTACATTTGCATAAATCAGAATCAACGCAGAATTATTTCCATCTCATTGACCATCTCTATTAGTGACACAGCAACACATCAGGCTTTATACTTACAGCATAGACGTTATTTAGTATATATAAGAGATTCCTGCATACACATCATATATACAGTCACAATCAGATGTGTATATCTGACTTTAAAAATACAGGGATTGCTTTATTGAAGCAGCAAAAGTAACACATTTTGATTGGTTTATTTCATTTTTGTGGACTAAGCACAGCTATTACTGTATGTATGAATTATTTATGATGACTATTATCTGAGAAATAGAACATTTTATCATATTTTCTATTTTAATTACAGTTTAAATTCATTAGGAGTCGGAGTCGGTGCATTTTTCCCCGACTCCAGGCACCCAAAATTGCCCCGACTCCATGACTCCGACTCCACAGCCCTGTTTTCTGGAGTGCCATAGTAATCACTATAGGACTACAAAACGGCTGACATATTTTCCAGTGTATACACTCCAGCGGCCATTTCTTTTTAGCCCTGTAGGGGAACTACAGGAGAGTGGAGGGGGAGGCAGAGTGGTGACACAGGTTGGTCCTAAAAATGGATGCATGTGGCACCACAGCAATGGCCTGCAGGCAACATGCAATTAAAGTGACTCCGAGCACCTCTCATGGGCATGCCTTTAAGCCAGACGACTTCCAACAAAGTCGTGCTATGACCCCTCTGTAGGAGCCTCTTGCAACGGCCATGCGTGTCATTTCCTCTTCCTGCTTCATTCAGTGATGCACTTTTTCTAACAAAGAAGATAGGGTTGACCCGGAAGTTATAACCAAGATGGCATCTATCTGGTGTAAAACAGCGATTCAGGCATCAAATCAAAGAGGAAAGCACAAGCTACATAAAGGTATGCATCTTTAAGTACTTTGCAGTACTGGTCGGAGTCTTAAAGGCATACCCATGAGAGGTGCTCAGAGTCCCTTTAAACTCCCACAAGAGCTTTGAAGGTCACTGGAAAAGGCTCGGTGGGCCACGTTTGGCCCTTGGGTCGGACTTTAGACATCCCTCATCTAAGAGGAAGTTGCATCATGTGTACCAGCATTTAGAACATCAGTTTAGCCAGGAACCTCTATAAAAGGAGTAGATGACCTTCATATGAAATCCTAGATAGCACTGAGGAAAAAATCCTAATTATGCTCCATCCTAATTCACGTCAGGGAACAAACATTTACCCAGATGAAGTCAATGGGAGGGAAGATGATGAATCGCAGCTCCCTGGTCTATTTACCGGAATCTCGGCAAACTCCTTCACACAACACAAAGAAGAAGAAAAAGCCATTAATTATATTCAGTGTGGTCATGCCAGCCTTTGTCATGCACCAGCGAGGCCGCAAAACTCTCAAATCCCTTCCTAATAAAAGGAAGAAGAAAGTAGTGCTGGCCTGAACTTTACACAAAAATACAGGTTCTAATTCACAGCGGGAGTGCAGGTATGCCAAAGCACCAGCACAAAAGCAAACCCCCCTTCTAAAAAATATATTGGTATAAGTATTGTCATTTTAAAATGTACAAAGCGCCAACACCTTCTGCGGTGTTGTACAAGAGACAATGCACAGTGTATACAGCTACGTCAGCGGAATACAGATAATACACAACTGAAGAACGCTCAGTACTGGAACACATTAGGGCCCTTATTCAATCACCTTTTCTTCTAAGTTTTCTCTTAGAAGATAATTTTTGTTAATCTTTTGTTTACAATAACTTTTCAGTACTCTGCAATTGGAAAAGAAGCAAAAAGCTGTAATTGCAAAGTAACAAAAAAGCACCATCAACAAAAACAAACTTATGTAAAGCGCTTTTCTCCCGTAGGACTCCTGTTTAGCCTGGCATCTGCAGACTTGAATTCTTCCTTTTTACCGCAATTTACCAATCAACCAAATACTGGTCTAATCCCTAAGCATGGTTTAGACCAGTATTTCACTGATCAGTAAATTGTGGTACAGAGGAAGAATTCTATAAGTCTTGGCAACAGGTGGCTTTTTAGTCTGGATCTGAATACTAGAGACAATGATATGAGATTCTCATTAGCAGAGTAGAGGTTACATGTAGGGTGGAATCTGGAATTACTGATATGTGCAAATAGGCAAGATGGAGCTGAGCCCTGAAGTGGGTTTGTGTACAAGTAGCCAGCAAAGGGACTGACAGAAAGGGACAACAACTGTAAAGTGACAGGAAAAGTTAAAATAATAATTAAAAAAAAGTGTTGTGTAGCTTTTCTACGCCAAGCCCCTTCAAATATTAATAGCCCCCTCTCCTTATATTCATTGTACAAACATACTGTATATACTCGACTATAAGTCTAGAAATTTAGGTCTGATTCACGAAATAAAAGTATAGGGGTCGACTTATACACGAGTCACAGCAACACTGAGCACAAAGAGTAATGTGTGTACTATTAGTGGCATTCCCATTTGCAGCAATTTACCCATTTACCAATTTATTTTATTCTTGATAAAGTAAATGCTAAGAAAGCACAGGTCTGAAAGTCCTGGCCACAACAATTACCAAGGAAAGGGGTGGGGCAAAATATTGGGCTGCTGGAAGAGGAGTGAATAATTGCTGCACTTGGGGCCTGGAGAAATGAATGGCTGCAATACTGTATGCAGTGCAGCCATTAACCCCTACTGGTCCTCAAGTGCAACTGTTAATTATTCTAGGTTCCCAAGTGCAGCTGGGTAGACTTATAGTTGAGCCAAAATAAAATTCCAGCTTAAGAGGGTCAAATATTGGAGTCGAATTATACACAAGGTCGACTTATATTTGAGGCTATACGGTAAGTGAAAATTACTTTGTTTGTATAAACATCTTTAAAGCACACCTGATGTGAGAGGGATATGAAGGCTGCCATTTTAGGAACAGTTTCCACTACGCCACTGTGTGTCTTCCAAGACGCAGAACCACTTCTGAAGTTGAACAATCGTTTATTACACAACACAATTAAAAATTTATCATACATGACATGATAAAAAAAAAAAACTAAAAGAGAATCAATAATCATCTGTCTGCATAGTTTATAGTATTCTTTGCAATCATTAAATATATATAAGCTCAAATAGTTCTCGTAGGGACCCTACTTGGCCAGAAACCCACTTTTATGCAAGACAAAAATACATACAAACGGTTGTGCTGCTCGTTTAGCCCAATTTCTTTATGGAGACCCTCTCTCCATAAGTATAAATGTTAATTAAGAAGGCCTCTAGCACATTTTTTTTTCTGTTGGTGCAAATATCCATTTCCCTTATTACAAACTTATTTTTAACTTCAGGTTTCCTTTGAAGTAGAGGACCCTTTTCAGTAGATTCCTGCTACCAACAGGGCTGAGGAGTCCGAGTTGAGGAGTCAGAGCAATTTTTGGGTACCTGGAGTTGGAGTCAGAGGTTTAAACTGTAGAGTCAGAATCAGATGATTTTTGTAATAACGCCACAGCCTTGGTAAGTATTAGACGAAGGTGTCGAGGTCGAGGAGTTGGAGCAATTTTGGGTACCTGGAATCAGTGGTTTCATAAATGGAGGAGTCGGATGATTTTTGTACCGATTCCACAGCACTGGCTACCAATAAAAAGTACAAAGGGAAAAAAACAAAACAAAACAAAAAAACAACAACCCACAAACCACCCTAAAAAAATTGCACACATCTGGTAAGGTGATGAGGAAAGATATGTTACAATTGTTTGCTCACCTACAATCATCCTTTAAAGGGTTTTACGGCAAAGATGCGTCAGGCTTCCGAGAAATGCGCACAGGTATGGCCAAGCCTTAGGCCAGGAGACAGTATGGCTCCCGATACCAGTCATCGGAAACCCACACAAAGGTCTGCCCTTCCAGCCAGCATTAAATAACTAGGCGGTTGCGACAAGCGGAGCTCGATGAACCAGATCAAACAGAAGGTCTGGGAGGTTAAACGATTGGTATGATTTCTATGATAATTTGATTTTTTTATGGCCTGGTAATGGAGGTGGCCTCTTGAGAGCGGGTCTATACAGCAGGTTTGTGTGGTGTGCTTTATTATTGAGTACACAGCCTCAGGATGCATCCGGTCAAGGCCATAAATCAATCTACAGAGAGCAGCTGCTTCAGGGAAACACAGTGAAATGGGGACATGTTTTTGTGGTTCCAAGAGCAGAGAGGTTTCACGGAGTCACACCACGGCCTGCCTGTGCCATCATCACAGGAAGTTCAGTCAGCCCATTCTTCCTCACAGCACAGCAGACAACATACACTGGGCCAACACAGCTGGGTACCACATTGAAACCTATCAAATATTGCTACATTTTTTTTATTTCAAGGCCGGGAGATGCAGCTGCAATCACAACCTTCAAAAACTGATACGGTGCTCGGCTAGTAATGCCTGCTTAGTGTGATAAACCCACTGCATAGTCTTCATTTCTTCCTTGACAAGACGTAGAACAAAATTTTACTTTGACAAGCAGAATATTTATAGTAACAGCAAAAACGGTCTTAGATGTTTCGTGGCGAGAAGCCGCTTCCTCAGAGGCAAACCAGAATAAATATATAAAATAAGTTGTAGGCCATAAAGCATGACCAATTATGTGATACCATAAGGGAAATAAAATCCCTGCTGAGTGCGTGCTCCACAATGGATGTCGTTTTCTACGTCTTGTCCAGAAAGAAATGAAATCTATGCAAGAATAAAAGGGATACCTATTTAAACCATAATTCACTGTGTTGGCTCTGATAAATGACCCCAGTTATATTATTTAGTATTTATATAGCACTGACATCTTCCACAGCGCTGTACAGAGTATATTGTTTTGTCACCAACTGTCCCTCAGAGAGGCTCTCACAATCTAATCCCTACCATAGACCTAGTATGACTATGTATAAATCCCATAGTTGTGTGTATCGTAGTCTAGGGCCAATTTAGGGGGAAGCCAATTACCTTACCTGTATATTTTTAGGGATGTTGGAGGAAATTGGAGTACCACAGATAGATATAGCTATATCTATATCTGTATTCATAAACCCATATAAAGCAAGGATATGATAGATATATAGATATCTATCATATCCTTGCTTTATATGGGTTTATGAATACATTACACATACCCTCAGAGATTTCTGTATAGATTCTGTAAAGAAAAAAAAATTGCAAAAATATTTTTCTCCAACTCTTCATGAACAGAAAGCGCAAAATCCTCGTTTATAAAAAAATCTCCACATGGGTAGGGGAGTGTCCCTCACCAGGTTCATTAAGGAGGTAGGTTAGGATTAGTAAAAGGACCCGGCTTATATAATCCCTACCCAACCATATCGGCTTGTCGGATCTCCTGAGGTATAGAAAGCCGGTGACCCAGAACTTCCCATACGTTATGACCCGACATCGCCAAACGCAAAAACATACCTTCAAATATTAACACCTGATTAATGACATCCTGCTTAGAACACGATGACAAGCCCATTGAAAGCTCGGGCCTAGTCCACCACACCCAGCTATACATTCAGCTATACATTCACAGGGACGCAGGTGCTGGATGCTCCAATTTCCTCCCCATCTGTTTCTATAGATTTCCTCCCCAGGGAAACACTGACAGCAAACAGCCACTGAATAGATGGACTCCATGAGGAGAGACTGCAAATCCATCTGTGAGTCACTACAGTCCTGACAACAGACGGCCACAGACTGGGCAGAACCATTGCAAATCCTCCTCGCGTTTTCAAGCTAAGATTGTATAAGGTCCTGGATTGCGGTATATAACTTCAAGGGGAGAAAGATAAGAAGAAAGATGGGGCAAAATACATAGCAGGAAGTGCACATTTTTTTGAAACCTTCCAGTGAGCATAAAGTAAATTACAGACGTGCACATTCATCAGCTGGATATAGCCTGGTGTCACTGGGGGAGATTTATCAACGCATTACCGACAGTTTTTTCTTCTAAAACTGTTCTAACCAGCAGAACAACAGTTCTGCATGATAGTAAGAAACTTCCCAATAGCGGCAGTTTAGTGTGGATTTCTAGAGCTACACTACAGTTAAAGCGGACCCAATACCAAACATTTTTTTAATTCAAAATATTTAGTTGCACCACTCTGACACATACAAAGATAAATAAACACTCCTTCAAGCCTATGAGCATTTCAGTGCATGCTTTTCACCCTTCTCTTTCCATAACTAGGGTTATACAGGTGGCAGCCATTAGCAATTCCTCCTATGCCAGACACCTGCTATTCCTCCAGTTTGCCGGTTTCTGTCCCGGCAATATGAAAGGAAGGGAGGGATTTCTCCATTAAATGTAAAATATTTTATATTTGTCATCATGCAGCTGAAAAAAGGATGCTATTTATTATTATAATTTTTATTTCTGAAATCTTGTATTTTTAATTTGGGTCCACTTTAAGAAAAGTGCAAATCCATTCTTTAAAGGGACACTTAAGCCAGGAAAAAAAAGGAGTTTTACTCACCTGGGGCTTCTACCAGCCCACTGCAGCAGTCCTGTGCCCTCCCGACTGTAATTAGAGATATTGCGGACCGCAATGCATACAAAAATACGCGTTGCCGCATTACGCACGCATAGATAAGACGTATAGACGTATTTTTGTACGCGTTGCGGCCCGCAATAGCGCTAATTACAGCCGGGAATGCGGAAAAAGCTACCCATGGCCAGTCCTGACGGGCCTGTCGGCAAAAAACGAAGCTAGCTGGCAGCGGGGGACCAGAGGATGAGTGAGTGGCTGCGAGAGCACAGGACTGCTGCAGGGGGCTGGTAGAAGCCCCAGGTGAGTAAAAATCATTTTTTTTTCTGGCTTAAAGAGGAACTCCAGTGAAAATAATTTAATAAAAAAAGTGCTTCATTTTTACAATAATTATGTATAAATGATTTAGTCAGTGTTTGCTCATTGTAAAATCTTTCCTCTCCCAGATTCACATTCTGACATGTATTACATGGTGACATTGTTACTGTGGGCAAGTTATGTAGCTGTTTCTAGCTGCTCTGGCTGTTACAGACAGCTTTAAACAGCCATTTCCTGTCTGTGAACCTTATTACATTGTGGCAGTTTGCCCAGAGTACCGCGGTATTCAGAGCCTCTTGTGGGAGGGATTTCAGCACAAAATTAGTCACACAGCGCCCCCTGATGGTCTGTTTGTGAAAATCATTCTATTTCTCATGTAAAAGGGGGTATCAGCCACTGATTGGGATAAAGTTCAATTCTTGGTTGGAGTTTCTCTTTAAGGTTCACTTTAACTGCTGCAGATTAAGAAGTGCTCATTAGCGGTTCTTCAGATAGTGCAGGCTAGATGTGATTTGTGGAGGGCTCCTCCCCCCTCACTCAGAGCTTGCTGACAGCAGGTGTGTTGGTTACCTCAGCAACAGCAATTCCCCTCACACACTGCACTGCCTGAGAGACCTTCCTAGCACCTTCTATTCCTTACAGTTTAAGAAGGAATCTGCACTCTAGTGATTTCTTAGGATGTCTGAGACAATTCTGCACGGATTTCTAAAAACCTACTAATATTTTGTCTCAGATACTCTTGATAAATCTGGCCCACTGAATCTAGATACATGGGAGCGGCATAGCCGCTTAGGGCATCACAGAGGAGAGAAGTGTATGGGGCCCTGAGAGATTCTGGAGACCTACCATGAAGCAAAGTGGAGCACATGAAGGCACTTCTCAGACACTTGATCAAAGCTGCAAATTTGATTTTAATGACCTGCAATCCGCTTTCCGGGGTGTCAGGGCCCGAACTCTGTATGAGCTGAAGCGCACATATTGGCTGGGATGGTGTGGTATCGGCTGTGGCACTCCGCTATAGGGTTAGGCGTAAGTAGCGGAGGTTAGTGTCACTGATTAAAGAACCACTATAGCGAAAATCATAAAATGTAAACTACATGTAAACACATACAAATAAGAAATACATTTCTTCCAGAGTAAAATGAGCCATAAAATACTTTTCTCCTATGTTGCTGTCACTTACAGTAGGTAATAGAAATCTGACAGAACCGACAGGTTTTGGACTAGCCCATCTCCTCATGGGGGATTCTTGTGGTTTTGTTTATCTTCAAAAGCACTTAGTGAATGGCATTTGCTCTGTTCAACTGCCAAAAAAGTGTGCAGCAAGCAGGGAGGCTGGCCAGCATCATTGTATAAATCCTTTTCAGGGAATGTCTTTATAAAAAATAAAGGCCTTGCTGAGAATCCCTCATGAAGAGCTGGACTAGTCCAAAACTTGTCGGTAATGTCAGATTTCTACTACCTATTGTAAGTGACAGCAACATAGGAGAAAATAAATTTATGGCTCATTTTACTCTGGAAGAAATGTACTTATTTGTACATGTTTACATGCATTTTAAATGTTACAATTTTCGTGATAGTGGTCCTTTAATTGGGAGCAGTGAGGTAAATTCAACCGAGGGTCTTAGAGCCCCCCATAGAAGCCCCCACATTAGTGTTAGGCGTAAAGAGGAGAGGTTAGTGTTACGCACATATAGGGAGGTTAGTGTTACGCACAGATAGGGAGGTTAGTGTTACGCACAGATAGGGAGGTTAGTGTTACGCACAGATAGGGAGGTTAGTGTTACGCACAGATAGGGAGGTTAGTGTTAAAGTGAATGGGACCTGCATTTAAAAAAATGAGACAGATACTTACCCAAGGAGAGGGAAGGCTCTGGGTCCTATAGAGCCTTCCCGCTCCTCTCCTGGTCCCCTCGTTCCAGTGCTGGCTCGCCCGGTAGCAGTATTTGACTAAATTAGTCAAATACTGCTTCATCCGGCTGAAGGAGGCTTCAGAAGTCTTCAGGGAGCCCGAGAGCTCCTGAAGAAGGGCGCCCCTGTACTGCGCCTGTGCAAGCACGCTCTCTTGCACGCTCACGCCTGTGCAGTCTTCGGGAGGACACGGCTCCCGAAGATTTTCAAATACCCTTTTCGGCAGGGGATTGAAACGGGGGGGGGGGGGGGGGGGGAGGAGGGGGGAGCCAGCACAGAATAGAGAGCACCTAGAGAGGAGCGGGATGGCTCTATACGACCCAGAGCCTTCCCTCTCCTTAAGTATTTGCT
The DNA here is from genome assembly GCF_040937935.1 of Hyperolius riggenbachi. NCBI lineage: Eukaryota > Metazoa > Chordata > Amphibia > Anura > Hyperoliidae > Hyperolius > Hyperolius riggenbachi. The sequence continues at coordinate 54,622,070 of NC_090649.1, read as the reverse complement.
TCTTGTTTTTAAAAAATGCGGTTCCCATTCACTTTAAGCGTAAGTAGGGGAGGTTAGAGTTAGATATAGATGGGGGTCAGTGTTAGGCGTAGGTGTGGGGTTAGTGTTAGGAGTAAGTAGGAGCAGCCATTTGAATATTATTCATGATATTCAAATAACGTCAATACCTGGCAATAGCATTAACAAGTCCAGGACTTTAACAGGTTTTACAGTGGCAAAAACTGAGGGGACCAGGAGGATATAGCGCCAGCTGACAGACTCCAGAAGCTCAAGGTAATTAAAAATCCTTTTGTTCCCTTCATTTCAAGTACTCTTTAAAAGGAACCAAAGGTAAGAGACCTATGGATGCTGCCATATTTATTTCCTTTTAAACAATGCCAGTTGCCTGGCAGTGCTGATGATCTTTCTGGCCAGTAGAGTCTAAATCACAAACCTGAAACAAGCATGCAGCTAATCTTGTCAAGATTTGCTGTAGACCTCTTATCTACATGCTTGTTCAGGGTCCATGGCTTAAAGTATTGGAGGCAGAGGATCAGCAGGACAGCCAGGCAATCTGCATTATTTATTTTTATTTGTTCCCTTTAAGTGTGACATACATCCCCTGTATATATGGGGCTTTATTGCACTTCAAAAATAGGACAGCAGCCTCTGAACTTCTCTTAGCACAAGCTCAAAATAATGCTGTTGCCACAGACACCGAAAATATTTTAATGAATAAGCTAGACTTCAAAGAGAAAGCACCCTCACAGCAGATATCTCAGACCGTTCACCAATCAGCAGCTCGGAGCAGGGAATGTCGCTGGACAGGTTCCAGCTACCCTTGCACGGGTCTCAGGATGTCAGGGGAATCTGTATACAAATTACATCTGAGTGATAAACACAAGCCTGTCAGCGATCCCGCAGCTGCAGAACATGGGTTATCTGCTGGCTATTCTGATACAAAGACAAAGGATGCAGACAATACACCCGAGACATCGATCCCTTGTCTATAGAGGACAGCGGTGACTGCGGAAATGGACAAACAGGTTACCGAAATTGTTCTATTCGCTGGGTCTGGTCTATCAGGAGCAAAAGAGGAGCATCTGACCAAAGCAGCCAATCAGGATCCTTAAAGTGAACCTAAACCGAGTCAAATTATTTAAAATAAACACATGATGTACCTGCAAATGAATAGAACATACTTCCCTCACTGTGAGTTCCTCCCAGAAGCTCATCATTCTCTTCTTGCAACTTCTTGCAACGGTTCCTTCTAGTTCTGACAAGATTTTGTCAGAACTGAAATATATCAGTTGCTGTCAGTTATAACTGAAAGGACAACTGATGAGCAAGGTAATGTCCATGTTTCCCCATGGCTTAAAGCAGAGGTACCCACACTTTTGTCGGCTGGTGAGCTACTTTACACTATCCAAAATAAGCCTAGCCCCCCCCCCCCCTTTCAAGGTGCCAATGCTCTATCATTTCAAACCCATCCGCTTGCCCGTCTCCTTGCCTCTTCTGGCATCACCCCCGGTCCGCTGTTACTGCAAGTAATACGTGCCACCGGTGTGTATGTGACGTTGCGCCAGCAGACAGGTGAGAATTTAAATCAATGCATAGGGGCGCATTGTACACTTGGGGGGGGGGGGCAGGGTGTGGATGGACAGCGGCCAGGGGTCCGTCATGTACGTTGGTCGTTATTGAACGACATTACCGCAAACCCGATCAAGCACTTTCGACCAAGATTTTTCAGCATGTCCAATCGATGCTTTCAACCGATTTTGGCCCAAAATCAATCAAATCATCGATCAGGTGGACAGCAGAGTACAAATGATGACAGAAGCAGCGGTAAGGAGAAGAAGTTGTAAGCTCCCGAACGGGCTGGGGGCCAAGGCAATGGGGTAGCAATAGGGGATGAAGAGGTTGCGACCACACTGGAGGCCCTAAGTGGCCCTTCCTTAACCGCAGTATTAGCTTTTTATTGGTCCTGTGCTGGCAATAATCACTTCTATAGATGCTTTAAATAGTAGTAATCTACTACACATCTTGTTCTACAAAATGCAAAACCTATGATAGTAGTATATCCAAATTACTAAGATTTCTATCGATTATATATAGGAAGCGACTTTTGGGCCTTAAAGAGACTCTGTAACATTAAAAAGATCCCCTGGGGGGTACTCACCTCGGGTGAGGGAAGCCTCAGGATCCTAATGAGGCTTCCCACGCCGTCCTCTGTCCCACGGGGGTCTCGCTGCAGCCCTCCGAACAGCCGGCGACTGTGCCGACTGTCAGTTCAATATTTACCTTTGCTGGCTCCAGCGGGGGCGCTGTGGCGGCTTTCCATTCCGAACTACACGGAAATACCCGATCTCATTCGGGTCCGCTCTACTGCGCAGGCGCAGGAAACTTGCGCCTGCGCAGTAGAGCAGACCCGACGGCGATCGGGTATTTCCGTGTAGTTTGGAGCCGACAGCCGTCAGAGCGCCTGCGCAGGAGCCAGGAAGGTAAATATTGACGTCACCGCTGCCCGGACTCCACGGAGAGCTGCAGCGAGACCCCTGACGGATGGAGGACGGCGTGGGAAGCCTCATTAGGATCCGGAGGCTTCCCCCACCCGAGGTGAGTACCCCCCAGGGGATCTTTTCATGTTACAGATCCTCTTTAAGCAGGGTGTCTTTTAGGCCCCATGCTCCAAAAGATCTGCTCCTAGCTAACATCAGAATGCATAAACCCTCTCCTTCATTATACTACTAAGATATGATGTAAAAGTTACAAATTAATTACTCATTGCTGTTACCTAAATGTTCATGTCCATGCAATCTTGGTCCAACTTATGAGATTAATATGTCTAAATGTATATGACTATATTAATACATAAAACGACCATTTGTCATTTCTTTTCTCTGAAAAACCCAATAAAAATATTACTTGAATGAATAGGAGTAATCATTCACAAACTGTTCCCCATCCCCTTCTTGCACCTCTGACACTGTAGCTGTCTTTGGCAGGTTTTGGAGCACCAAATTAATGGTCACATATTGTTATGAGTGCTTAGCAGGCCCAATGCAAAACTTGCACTAGGATCCATAGCTCCTTAGCTACACCACTGGGCCAGAGGATCAGCACCCCATAGGTAAGCAGAAAAACGCTTACCACATATGGTGCTATGCAATTTTCTTGCGATTTCCCCAATTTTTTCTTACTAGCACAATGGTCTCAATTCACTAAGCTTATCTTCTGTCTTTAATAACATTTCTAGAGTTGTTGCCATGGTGATAAGGCATGTAGTATTCAGGAAACATTTTACCCCAGGCAAACCTAAAGTTAACTCTTCTGTCTAAGTTAACTCTCCAATCCTTAAAATAACTCCAGAGTTAAAGACAGGCTGTTAACTAACTGCGTGTGAAAATAACTACAGAGGAGGTAAATTAACTCCAGAGGAGGTAAATTAACTACAGAGGAGGTAACTTAAGGAATGAAGAGATAAGATAACTCTCACTGCGTGGAGGTAAGTTTTCTCTTGCCTTATTATCTCCAGCATGATCTTAGTGAATTGAGGCCAGTGTCCAGAAAAACACAGTTGCGCCATCAAAATTGAAAGATTGCTCGCACTTTGGTGTAAATGGAAGAGAGGGAGGGGGGGGGGGGGGGGGAACAGGGTAACATTACAATGTGTATGCAAACTCAATTTGCAGTGGAAAATAATAAGTCTACAGATTGGCTCCAAAGTGGACAGGTCACATTGTGTCATGCTTGTCAATATTTACAGGCGTTAGTCTACTTTGGGGGACCCAGCAAAAGACCTCCTAGGGAAATTCCACTAACATGATTGGGTGGACGGCACCCTCTCTAACTGCTAGGTTTCCAATAGGTCATTGTACACCACGCTCGCACTATTTGGTCAATCACAATGCTTTGTGCTGTAAGAAGGGTTGGAGAACTGTTCCCTATGAGGTTTCCTGCTAGGTAACCTAAAGTAGACTACCGCCCACCTTTCACATGTCTCTCAGTATTCCAGCTTAGAGAAGAAGAAGGACTTACCTCCATTGCGAGCGCTGCTGTCTGCTGGTCATAGTGGTTGAGGAGGTTGGGCATGAAGGTGGTATTGTACGGAAGATCCTGACACATCCTCAGAGTGATCGGCTCACAGGCAAATAGACTGTGCCCCAAGGCTTCCTGCAGGAGCACAAGAAGCACCCACAAGGAGCAGGAGTAGGCGGCCATGATGTGTCCACACAGAGCCATGGTGTCCTTCAAGCCCTAGCTGTCCTCCACAGTGCCATGGTGGGACAGCTCTTGTGAGGTGGTATGCAGAGCGCATGGATCACAGAAGGGTCTCTCACACATTCCCATAAGTCAGAACATGTCCTCAGCGAAGCTTGTAAACCCTCCAGTGTTCAAGACGAGGTCATGGCTCTCCTTCACAGATCACCGATCCACAGCTGTCAGCCACACTCCCACACCACCGTCTCCATCATTCCACAAGGAGAAACAGCCAAGAATCCTTCCGATCTGCAATCAAATGAGACAAGTTAAAGTCAATTTTTTTGTTAGACGGCAACAAGCGAATAGTAGTACTGACCAGACTAATGTACACACCATACAATTTTCTGGCAGATTTACCTGCCAGATCGATTATTTCCAACATGCCCGATCTGAATTTTGATCTATTCTTCATTTTTCCGATCGATTTCCACAGAGGTGAACGGAAATCAATCGAAAAAATTATCGGAAAATCGACCGAAACTCAGATTGTTTGAACAATTCGATCGATTTTCCGATAATTTTTTCGATTGATTTCCGTTCACCTCTGAATGGGCCCTTAAATATGATTTATCATAAAAATAAGTAATGCTAGGTACACATCATACAATTTTCTGGTATATTTACCTACCAGATCGATTAATTCCAACATCATCCAATGGGCCCTTATAGTTGTGATCATTTGATCATTCCTCAGAATACTGCTAAAAAAGTTGCCCAACTCTTTATTGCTGGCGGCTGAATTGAACTGGTTTATGTTTTTGGTTTTTTTTGTAATTTGGGCTCTGTCTTTTGTGTCGGCACCAAAATCACCCTCTGAGGGCTGCTATAGCCATAATTAAGATTGCAATCTATGGCAGCCCAAATGTCTCGGGGGACAGTGGGGGACCCAGAGGACAATAAACAGCATCTAGACCAGCCTTTCTCAAACTTTTTACCCTGGAGGAAACCTGCAAATATTTTTTTGATCTCGAGGAAACCCTGCATTTATTTTGCAGGAGGCATGGACTTTAAAAGTAGGTGTGGCTGTTTATTTCACTACCCCCTATTACACTGCCACTCATTATACTGTCTCTTTATTCTAGTGCTATTTATTAATGTGCTCATTATTATTATTCTGATACTCCTATTATAATGCGCTCTATTATATTTCCCCCATGATGGGGGAAAATGCCAAGGAACCCCTGCAGACTTCTCAAGGAACCCTTGAGTTCCTGGTTGAGAAAACCTGATCTAGACACTCAGGAGAAGGTAATCTAGCCTGCCATAAGCTTCACTTGTTTTCCCTGATTCAGGGGTACCTGACACAATCCACCACAGTACGAGGAATTGGTGATACGCTCTTGAAAAAGCCCTAATTGTGGAGCGAAACGTCGACCATCCTCTGCACCTCTGACTACTCCATCTGTGCCACTTGAGTGTCGATAAGTATATGGTTTTTTTTTATATGCCTGCTTTTATGAAGATTTGAATTAAAGATGTGGACGTTTTACTGACGATATGGCATGTAACTCCTGGAACTTTTTCTACTTGGATACACAAGGAATTGGCGAGTTTGGGTGAAGGTGTTCTCTGTGATATTGATGTTCGGTATTGGGCCACCACCCACACATCCACATGCAGGAACAAAGAATATTCCAAATGCTGTCTACCTTTTATTAAACATCTAATAATAGGTTTGCAAAGAAATCTATTGTCATACTTCAGAAATAAGCTGCATGTTTAGTTTATATGACTGTAATTCTGAGAATCTCACTGGGTAATGGATGGTTGGAACTCGCTGTTAGAATGTTACATGATTTATTATTTTCTTTACCTCAAATAAAAATGTTTCTGAAAGGGGGGAAAATTGCAAACCGCTTTGCTGTCACACTGATCGCTTTGCTGGAATAAGCCAGATACACACCTTAGATACTTGATGCCCAATAGAATCTTTACAGATCATTCTGGGCAGAAGGCTTAAAAGGACACCCGAGGTGAAAATAAACTAAACTATTGAAATAAACGATTGTATCTATCTTTCTTCTAAAATGACTTTTTAAGACATTCCACAGTTTTATTTTATGTTTAAATCTACTTTTTTAAGTTCTATCTATCTGTTTTATTGTTTTTGTTCAATGACACATTAATTTAAGTATGCCAGAGCTAGAATGAACTATTGACCCTTTTTATTTCTTTTCTGCTCTCAGAAGCCATTTTCTGCTAGGAAAGTGTTTTATAGTTGGAATTTCTTATCAGTGAGGGTCATACTGTAGTCACTTCCTGTCTGAGTCAGGACTGAGTCAGCCACTTACATACCATATATTTAACTCTTTCAGGCAGAGAAAGAAAACAAAAGGAACACAGAATAGTTATTTGTGTGCTAGGCACTGTACATACACGTCACCTCCGGTATCCTTTAAAGAGTGGTTACTGTGCAGAATGTTCTGTGCTATGGAAAGGGAACACTTGAGGAGCACCAGTTTCTCTGACGTTCCCACAGGAAGAAATGGGACATTGGGTGAGCGTGGTCCCTTCTGGAGGATCTCTGAGGAGAAGGCCAGTGACGTTCAGTTAGGGCCCCTTTCCACTAGCAATCGCTAGCGCTTGGGATTCAGCAAGTCCCTAATTTTTTTCTGTGATTGCAATTGCGATTTTGCTATGCAATGTATGCCACAGCAAAATCACGGTAAAAATCGATCCGCCGTGTGGTTGTGCCTTTTAAAAAAATGTGCATCGCGGTAGTGAAAAATACCTACCGCGATTCCTATGTTATTTAGCAAACCCTAGCGATTTAAAAATCTCTAGCGATTTGCGATTCAGCATCGTAATCGCCGCAAGTGGAAAAGGGCCCTGACAGCTTTACAAACTTTTGATTTTTGGCGAAACAATGGTTATAGGCGATGAACATCTAAAATTTGCATTCAACTTTACATGACTGGAACAAGTATGCATGTCAGTGGCGCAAGTGCCTTTTCACACAGAAAGTTGCAATTGCAATTTAGCCACAAACCTTCTCAATCCCTCCTAAAGCACTGCATGCATTGCTTTTGCAATATCAAATGGTGCAGGGTGAGCTATTCACAACTGTTGCCATTCATGAGAGGAATTGGATATATTATTATTCTTTTTTAGTGTTATATAATAGCACTGGCATCTTCTGCAGTGCTGTACAGAATATATAGTCTTGTCATTTACGGTAACTGTCCCTCTCTCAGAGGAACTCACAATCTAATGCCTACCATAGTCATTTGTCTCAGTCTTGGGCCAATTTTAGGGGGAAGCCAATTAACTTAGTGCCCGGAGGAAACCCACGCAGACACGGCGAGAACATACAAACTCCTTGCAGATAGTGCCTTCACTGGGATATATTAAAACCAGAGCTGTGGAGTCGGTCCAAAAATCCACCGACTCCGACTCCTCAGTTTAGGATTCCACCGACTCTGACTCCGACTCCATGACTCCGACTCCTCTAATTTGCATATTACAATTTTGTTGATTAAAAGTATGTAACATGAAATTCGTCTCTTAACTGCCAACGCTTAGGAATTTTACAAGACAACTGAAGTGAGAAGGATATGTAGACTGCTATATTTATTCCCTTTAGACTAAAACTAGTCCTTGGTAAGAGTACTTGTAAAAGGTACAAACCGGAACAAAGAACATCTATCAGGCCCTAGGCAATGTAAGTGTGGGTACATGTAAGAATGATGTGCAGGTACTCTGCAGGGGAATGAGGAGATTGTAAACAGACAACACCTCTGTGTTCTATGTGCACAGCATTCTCAGTGGATTCCCTGCAGCTCTGTGGGGAGTGCATATGTAGAGTATAGTACTACTGTGTAACAAAGTAAACCTGAGACAGATGAAATTAAAGTTGTATACATACCTGGGGCTTCCTCCAGCCGCCTTCAGGATAATCAGTCCCTCGTTGTCCTCCTCCACCACCTGGATCTTCTGCTATGAGTCCAGGTACTTGAGCCAGTCAGGCGTAGTGCGCATGCACACACTCCGCCGCCAGGAGCATACTACACCTGTGCAGCATTATTGCGCAGGTGCAGAATGTTCCTGGCTGTGGGAGCGGCATGCGGCCAGACAGCGCTGACTGGCTGAATTACCAGGACTCATAGCAGAAGATCCGGGTGGTGGAGGACAACGAGGGACTGATTAGCCTGAAGGGGGCTGGAGGAAGCCCCAGGTATGTATAAAACTTTACTTTTCATCCGTCTCAGTTACCCTTTAATTTGTAGTCACCAAACCAAATTTTAATAACATATCAAATTATTTGATTTCATCAGCAAAGGGAGTGCATACATTTGCATAAATCAGCATCAATGCAGAATTATTTACATCTCGTTGACCATCTCTATTAGTGACACAGCTACACATCAGGCTTTATTCTTACAGCATAGATGGTATTTAGTGTATATAAGAGATTCCTGTGTACACATCATATATACAGTCACAATCAGATATGTATATCTGACCTTAAAAATATGGGGACTGCTTTATTGAAGCAGCACAAGTAACTAATTTTGATTGGTTTATTTCATTGTTGTAGACTAAGCACAGCTATTACTGTATATATACTGTATATATACATTATTTTTAATGACTATTATCTGAGAAATAGAACATTTTATCATATTTTCTATTTTAATTACAGTTACAAATTCATTAGGAGTCGGAGTCGGTGCATTTTTTCCCGACTCCAGGCACCCAAAATTGCCTGACTCCACGACTCCGACTCCACAGCCCTGATTAAAAAGTAACTTTTAATAAGTATTCTTTGTTGTTAAAATTGATGAACTCTTGGCTCAAGCACGATCTACAAAGTTTAAAGTGATTTATATGAAACAAAACAACACGGAGGAGATACTATATACTTCTGGTATTAGCTTATATACTGCGTAGCATGGCCAACGCTTCTACTAGACCTTTATCTAATACAGCAGCTAGAAAAAATTACATAACACACATCACCACCTAAACAACACAACCAACATGTTTCGCTCCACTTAAATTAGGGGCTTTGTCAGAGGTAACATTAAAGTGCAGTAGCGCTAAGGTGCTGTACATATAAGTGTAAACAGCATCATTAAATCACATGCAAATATAGCCTTTCAGCCAAAGATTGAGCAGATTTGTGTGTATTTTTTCCATAGGGAGCCACAAGAATAATTATTAGCAAATTAATGTAAACCTAAGACTGGGGGGGGGGGGGGGGAATTTAAAAAAATATATATATACACATACATACCTGGGGCTTTCTCCAGCCCCTCCAGGCTGATCGCTCCCTGGCCGTCCTCCTCTGCTTCCTGGATCATCGGAAATGCAGCCCTGAAAGCACATATGCGGCCCGTCCGTGGGCACCCTGTTGCGCACCAGTCCTGACGCTGGGAATACACGCGCGGTCGGACTGCGTCGACTGGTCCCAGCTGAAGAACTTTTGGGGAGGAGGAGGATGGCAATCAGGCTGGAGAGGGCTGGAGAGGGCTGGAAAAAGTCTCAGGTATGTATAATTTTTTTGTATTTTGTCCATCTCGGGTACACTTTAAATATCTAAAGCATTTGATCAGATATGAATCTTGGCTTGTAAGTGCCATTAATAAAACTACCTTGGCAAAGAAAGCACAGCTTTAAAACCTGCGGCAGAAAGGAGGGGATGTGGGACCTGCAATTATCTTTAATACAGGATTAGATGCCTAAGCCGCTAGAAACAGGATGAAGAGAGTGTAACTGTGCGGGTCTATTAGAGATGTCAAACATCCAGCACATACGTAGGGTTAGGCTATTAATAGGCACACGCTGCCCAGAGGCATCGGCAATCTACCACTTCCAGGACAGGCCCAAAAGCTGACGACCAATTCAAAACACGGCAGGAAGTTCAAAACATGTAAGGTTTGGTGGGCCGCACAACCACAGCTACCCACGAATACCGCAACTGATCGGAAATGGCGGGTAGGCAGTGAATACATTGTCTGGTGCCCATCAGCCGCCCTTCTGCATAGAGCCTATTTTTTCTATCGTTCCCTCTCTGAGATTAAAAGAAAAGTCTGGCATAGCCCTAGGCTTAGAATTTTGTTGTGTGGTCTGTTTGAACGCAGGAAGGATGGTAGCATTTAATGGCTTAATGCAGATGTCTGCAGGCACTGGCATATTTTTCTGAGAGGCCTCGATATCCAAAGTTCTGAAATTTGCATATATTCCATTTCCATGGCCACACCCCTCTTGCCTTCAAAGGTTTATTCCTGTTTGGCGATGCTACCTATCCTTAAAGACCCATATCCACTTGAGCAGCACGTGTCTGCGAGCCTCCTGCACCATTTCGGATGGCAATGTCGGACGAATCGCTAGCGCAAGTGATTTGGCCGGCGACGCCATTGTACCCTATGGCAGAGTTTCCCCGCACTATTTACCCGCGGGTAAACTCTGCGGATTTGGCGCGGAAACGGGCCCTAAAGCAGCAGGGACAGCCACACTATCCCAGAAAAAACCCACATATATAAATAGATAAATACTTGTTCTACTTACATATGTATTGTACTGTCCACGTTTTGATTTCAGTGAATTTGATATAGTAAATAAAGAGAAAATTGTTTCCAGGCATTTTCCATCTACTGCATCTGACTGAAGTCAATCCTGATGTAATTTCCTCCCTTACTCTTTTTTTTCTCCTAGAAACTGCACTATATATTTAGCTTGCTTTGTAAACACATGTGAGGACAGCATAGATCGTATTTCAGCAGCATCTGCAGTGTGGTGAGGTGTATTTTCCTTCTCAGCCTTGTGTCACACTGAACTGCCCTGAACCAATCAGTGAGGAGTAGGAATGTGGGAGGAGAGATAACAAGCTTCCCTCTCCTTGGCAATGTACCAGAATGGAGCCAGGCTGACTGAGAGAATACATTCATTAGAGCAGCAAAATTTATGATTATATTGCAATACAGGGTTAAGATGTAGCTTACAGACTCAAATGGGCATTTCGGGGTTCTGCATTGAACCCTCTGGGGTGGAATTGCTAATGCTTGATAAAGATAGGTCCAAGCAGGTGTCAAGGCATTATGCTGTACTACAGAAAAAGGTTGGTTATGCTAAGTATGACAAGGCAAAAGTTAAATGGCAAGTAACTCCATTTGAATTCACTGATGCGGATTGGTCCGAGTTTGAAACATTCTATATATCGTCAGTTACAAGTGCTAGAGATAAATCAGTACAAATTAAATGGTTTCAATCATACTTTTGTCAAGTTGTCTAAAATTGGTCCAAATGTAGGCTCGGAGTGTTTTAAATACAGATGCCCAAATGCAGATTTTCTAGTGTGTGTGTGTGTGTGTGTGTGTGTGTGTGTGTGTGTGTGTGTGTGTGTGTGTGTGTGTGTGTGTGTGTGTGTGTGTGTGTGTGTGTGTGTGTGTGTGTTGGTTCCAGGAGGTGGAGGATAGTGGCGAGAGAGCGATCAGGCCAAAGGGGGCTGGAGGAAGCCCCAGGTATGCATGAATTTTTCTTTATATTTCATCTCAGGTACAGTAGGTGACGGGCAGCTGTGTATAAGATGGTAGAAGGGCTGGACAGTGGCCAAAGTTCTCTAGATAGGAGAGTATGCTTGCCTGAAGAGGAGAGTTTTCTGGTTGCACCTAAAAAGGGTTAGTGTGGGTGAGTGGCAGATGTGTTTAAAGGGAACCTTAACTAAAAAACAAACAAACATGAGTTTCACTTACCTGGGGCGTCTACCAGCCCACTGCAGCTATCCTGTGCCCTCGCAGTCACTCATGGCTCCTCCGGTCCCCCGCTGCCAGCTAGTTTCGTTTTTGCCGACTGGGAGTCGGCCGGCAGCCATGCGTACATTTTTACGCATTCCAGTTGGTGCAAGAAGCTATCGTGGACATTAACAAGTACATTTTTATGCATTGCATCCGTCACACATAAAAATGTACTTCTTAATGTCCGCGATAGCTTCCTGCACCAGCGGGAATCCGTAAAAATGTACGCATGGCTGCCGGCCGACTCCCAGTCTGCAAAAACGAAACTAGCTGTCAGTGAGGGACCGGAGGAGCAATGAGTGACTGTGAGGGCACAGGATGGCTGCAGGGGGCTAGTAGATGCCCCAGGTAAGTGAAACTCATGTTTTTTTTTGAGTTAAGGTTCCCTTTAAAGCAGTAGGATCAGCCATACTATGCCAGGGGGAAAAAAAACACATATATAAGTAGATAAATACTTGATCTACTTACATAACACATGTATTATACTGTCCATGTTTTGATTTCAGTGAATGTTATATAGTAAATGACGAGAATTCTGTTAGTGGTGGGGACCATGTCTTTTGCCCACAGTTAAGGCTAACTTGTGATGTCATTTCTGCCCTTTACTTTTTTTCTTGTCTCCTCCAATCGCTGAGTCGCCTCAGCCTTGCTTGTAAACACAAGTGAGTAGGGGATTAGGTTTCAGATAAGCAGCTGGCAGGGAAATAAAGGAAAGAGGAGGAATACATTCTAGATAAAAAGAACCCCCAGCATGCAATGCTTTGGCACCAACTACTAAAGGGCCAGTGCTCCTTAAAGAGACTCCGTAACAAAAATTGCATCCTGTTTTTTATCAACCTACAAGTTCCAAAAGCTATTCTAATGTGTTCTGGCTAACTGCAGCACTTTCTACTATAACAGTCTCTGTAATAAATCAATGTATCTTTCCCCTGTCAGACTTGTCGGCCTGTGTCTGGAAGGCTGCCAAGTTCTTCAGTGTTGTGGTTCTGCTATGAACTCACAATTCCAGGCCCCTCTCTGCACACTGCCTGTGTGTTATTTAGGATTAGAGCAGCTTCTCTCTTCTCTCTTATCTTTTACAAGCTGGATAAATCGTCCTCTGAGCTGGCTGGGCTTTCACATACTGAGGAATTACAAACAAGGGCAAAGCTGTTTGCAGGAAGAAAAGGAGCAGCCTGAAACTTCAGTGCATGGGGGAAAGAAACACACAAATGATCTCTTGAGATTCAAAAGGAATGCTGTATACAGCCTGCTTGTGTATGGATGTATTTTCTATGTGTGGACATACTGTACATCAACCTACTTCCTGTTTTGGTGGCCATTTTGTTTGTTTACAAACAAGCTTTTTAAAACTGTTTTTAACCACTTTTAATGCGGCGAGGAGCGGCGAAATTGTGACAGAGGGTAATAGGAGATGTCCCCTAACGCAGTGGTATGTTTACTTTTGAGCGATTTTAACAATACAGATTCTCTTTAAGTATGTGATAACTCCAAATCATAACAGCAGAACAAGTTTTGAAAGTTTTGAATGCAGGATTAGCATCTTTATCACTTAATACACTCAGACCAGTTGCTGTTGAAATTTGATTTTTATGGTGATGATACCGCTTTAAAGAGACACTGAAGTGAGAATAAATCTCGCTTCTTGTCTCATAGTCAGCAGGGGCATGTGTGCCCCTGCTAAAACGCCGCCATCCCGCGGCTAAACGAGGGTCCCTGACCCCCAAAATCCCCCCCCTGCAAAATCTACGACCAACTTGGTCATAGATTTTGCTGCTGCTGGGGCAGGGCTAACGGCTGCAGCCCTGCCTCACAGCGCGTCTATCAGCGGCGCATCGCCGCCTCTCCCCCGCCCCTCTCAGTGAAGGAAGATCGAGAGGGGCGGGGGAGAGGCGGAGATACGCGCTGATAGATGCGCGTGAGGAAGGGCTGCGGCGGTTAGCCCTGCCTCAATCCGGAAGAGATCCCCCGCTGCTCAGAGGGGATTTCAGGGGGTAAGGGACCCCCGTTTAGCCGCGGGATATCGGCGTTTTAGCAGGGGCACACATGCCCCTGCTGACTATGAGCTCTGAAGCGAGATTTATTCTCGCTTCAGAGTCTCTTTAAGGAGGGTATTCTAGAGGAGGAGAGAGGATCAAGAGAAGTCTTGTAAGTGGGAGTGATAAGAGTTGACCAGAGAGGAAGACAGGAGAATATTGTTAGTAGAGTGGAGATTGTGTGTAGAAATAAGAATTTTCTTTCAGTGCCTGATTATAATTGACAGAGGGTCTCCTAGATGTGCTGACATGCAGGCCTCCCCATACTGACTCATCCCTGAGTGTCTCAGGCCCTGGGGCCTTCCTGTCTATTTACATAATAACTGGTGTATGTGCAGGAGGCAGAGCAGGCCTGGAAACCAAGCCAGAGATTATACTGAGGTATGAAGCAGCTGCTCAGATCTCAAGCAGGCTGCTGACAAATGAGGACTTACAGGCCAAAAGGTAATTACATAGATGGGATTACCATTACACCATTGTCGCAGGACATCACTGGGATTACACTGCGATTAGGCGGCAGAAGGAAACACCGGGGGGCAGTAATGAATCAAGGGGCATTAATAGGTGGAATAACCCCTGCCAACCAGAGAACTGCAAGTGTATGGGAATGAATGGCTGGGCAACTAAAGAGAACCTGACGTGCATCTATAGTACTATAGATACACTTAAGGTGGCCATACACTGGTCGATTTGCCATCAGATCGACCAACAGATAGATCCCTCTCTGATCACATCTGATCAGAGAGGGATCGCATGGCTGCCTTTACTGCAAACAGATTGTGAATCGATTTCACTATGAAACCGATCACAATCTGTGGAGCTGCGGCTGCCGCCGCCTGCATACATTACCTGATCCGGCCAGCGCGAGTCCCCTGGTCTCCGCTGTCTCTTCTCCGCTGGGTTCCGGACTGGCTGGCTTCACTTCATGTCCAGGGAAGTTTAAACAGTAGAAGGCGCTCTACTGTTTAAACTTCCTGCCGGGACAGGAAGTAGCCAGCCGGAACCAGGAACCCAGCGGAGAAGAGACAGCGGAGAGAGCAGGGACTCGTGCCTGGAGCAGGTAATGTATTGCCACTAGCGTCGGTCATTTGAACGCCACTATCGACGCACTCCCGACCCGCCGGCGATCGAGGGAAATCTTCCGCACGGACGGCTTGACGGGAACGATTGATTTCAGACGGAAATCGATCGTTCTGTCAGCGTTTGCTTAACGATTTCACAGCAGATTCAATCACAGTGATCAAATCTGCTGTATATCGGCGGGAAAATCTTTAGGTGTATGGGCCCCTTTAGTACTTGTACTTTGGATACTACATCATGTTCGATCACAGAGAAAGCTGTCTCTTGGTCGATCTGCCATACATCGTCTGATGCAGGGGCGTAACTAGAAATCACTGGGCCCCTCTGCAAAACTTTGGATGGGGCCCCCTCGTCCCTCTCGCTTTCTGCACAGGTAAACTGAGAACCAATGTTCCTCAATTGGCCAGTGCAAACTTGAATGTGTTTTTCCCATGCAGATAAAAAACAGGCAGCAGTGAAGCACTGCACTCATATTCTCTATCAATTACATCAGCTTCTGTGATAAAAGGTGCAGTTTTCACACATACAGACATGCGGTGTGCAGAAAACCCATACATAAAAACAACAGAGGAGTGTGCTCCCAGCCTCAGCTTATTACACTCACCTCTGATGGAGCAGAACTGGCTCTGCAGATTTCTCCAGCATCACTACTGTACACAGCATTTGGGGAAGGGTAGAGAGGTTGGGGGTTGGGCACTGTACATACGAGCCTGGTGCACACAGAATAGGTACTGACTACAAATCTTTGGCTTCAATACTTTGTGTGATCCGTTATCAGTGGCTGAGCAGATGCAGTCATTAGAACAATTGTGCAGAGAGCAAAAAGTTTTCTCTCTCCGTGTCCTTAATTGTCAGTTTCTCAGGACAGGGAAAATAAACTTCCCCTATGGGACCCCCTGCCGCTTCTGGGCCCCCTGCGCTGCATCCCTTGCAGGGTCTATTGTTACGCCACTGGTCTGATGTATGGGGACCTTAAGCCTCATCTACACGGTACAATTTTCCGTCAGATATTGATCTATTAGACGGATCTATTCGATCATTTCCAACCGGTCCAATCGGATTGCATTTGATTTTGCAATAGATTTTGGGTACTTATCTATCGCAAGATTGATCTGAAACAGTTTGGACGTCTACACACGATGCAATTTCTTATTAGATCTATCTAATAGATCTGTCTATCTGATCTAAAATTGTACCTTGTAGATGAGGCATAAAAGTATAATGCTAGGTACACACCATACAATTTTCTGGCAGATTTACCTGCAAGATCGATTATTTCGAACATGTCAGATCTGAATTTCAATCAATCTTTCGATTTTCCGACCGTTTATTAGATTGATTTTCGTTCAGTTATTTGAAAGTGGATTAAAAAAAAAGGATCGAAAAAAACCCCCATTAAAAAACGATTGGAAAATTGATCGATATTCAGATCGAACTGTTGGAAATTATCGATCTGGCAGGTAAATCTGCCAGAAAATTGTATAGTGTGTACCTAGCATTAGAAGCAGAGGATCAGCAGGACAGCGAGGCAATTTGCTTTGTTTAAAGCAAAACTGAGATGGGGGAAATACAAAAATGTATACTTACCTGGGCCTTCCTCCAGCCCCTTCAGGCTATTTGCTCCCTCGCTGTCCTCCCGGGCAACCTGGATTCTCTGCTAGCTGCTCCGGTAATACCTCCAGTCTGGGTGTACTGCGCAGCCTGATGGCACACGCCACCCTTACACTCCTGTTGCTGGGAATGCCATGGGTGAGAGTAAACAGACAGCCTGCGCATGCACCATCTGGCCCCGTCTGGAGGAATTACCGGGCCGGCTAGCAGAAGATCCAGGCAGCTGGAGGAAGCCCCAGGTATGTATACATATTTTTTAGTCCCCTGTCTTAGGTACACTTTTAAAGGAAAGAAATATGGCAGCCTCCATATCCCTCTCCCTTCAGGTGTGATTTCATTATGCATCTGCCTGAAATTAGACCTCGGCGAGGCCATTAGGTGTGCAGTGTGTGTCATGCGCGGTCATTGCGCCTGCAGACTTTGTTATGCTCTGTGCGGTGCTTGTGCGTGTGGACGCATGCAGCCCCATGTGACATTCAGGTGTAATGCACGCCTGCACCACTGTCAGCAAAACTAGCCCAGCTCACAGCATACCAGCAGTATGGGAAGGAAATGTATACCTGTGACAGAAGGCCAAGGGCTATGATTCCAGAGGTCTAGTATTACATCTGTTCCTTTAACCCAACCCTGACACACTGCAAATGGGGCTGTGCAGGCAGATCACTGGCTGTGTGTTGGCTATGGAAAGCCATGTGCGATAGCCGAGCTGTTTAGCCGAAATTTCCAAGCCTGCCGACATCCCTAAGGCCTCTTTTCCACGGACTGTTGAAAGGCAGTGAAACGCCTCTCAAACTGCTCACTGCTGCCTGGTAACTGCTCACTGCTGCCTGGTAACTGCTCGTTGCTGCCTGGTAACTGCTCGTTGCTGCCTGGTAACTGCTCACCGCTGCCTGGTAACAGCTTGCTAAGCACACAGCTCAACAGTCCGTGGAAAATAGGCCTAGATACTGCCTGACAGGTCCATCATTCTTTTCCAAATGAGAAATGGGTCAATTCAATGCACCTCCTACTGCTGTGGAGTCGGTACAAAAATCTTCCAACTCAGACTCCTCAGTTTATGAAACCACCGACTCCAACTCCAGGTACCCAAAATTGCTCCCACTCCTCGACTCCTACTCCTTAGTCTAATTTTTACAAAGGCTATGGATTTGGTTAAAAAAAAATCATCCGACTCCGACTCCTCACTTTATTGAAACCACTGTACCCAAAATTGCTCCGACTCCTCGACTCCACAACCCTGCTGCTTTGGATTGAACGAATCACAAGTTGCATAAGATTTGCATTAAACTGTACCTGAGATGACTGGGGGTAAGAGTAGGAACACACTAGGCAGAATCACATGTGCGTTTTCCACTATGTGCTCTGGAAAACGCATATGCGATTCTGCCTAGTGTGTTCCAACCCTAAAGGATTTATACTTATCTGGGGCTTTGTCAGCTCCTCGATACCCGTCCCCTCCATTTTCCTGCAGTCAGCCTATGTGAAGTTCCGAACTTGAACCAGTCAGGGATGTCTTGCCCATATGCAGCCATGGCCACGCCTCTTTGGTCACGCTCCGTTGCCGGGAGCATTCTGTACAGCTGCAGTTACAAGCCCTAAACTGCGCAGGCGCAAACCACTCCTCCCCATGGGAGTGCAATGGAGGAGACGCGCAACCAAGGCCACGCATGCGCAATAGTCTACCAGGTCTGACAGCGGGGAAGAACGGAGGGGACCTGATAGACTACAAGGGGCTGGAAGAGCCCCCGGAAAAGTATAAATCCTCTTGCTCCCCTCATGACAGGTCTACTTTAAAGTGTGAGATGGCAATAATGTGTGTATTTATACTTACCTGGGGCTTCCTCCAGCTCCATGGAGGTGCATGGGCTCCCGCACTGTCCTCTTGGTTCACTTGTTTTCTTCCCCAGTAATCTGGCCAGTCGTGTGCTTCTGCACATGCGTGGCCCTCGTGTGCTCCTGCTGCGTTCCCATGCCCGGGAGCGTTCTAAACAGCACAGCTCCTAGTGGCGGGAGTATGACACGGGGTGCGCATGTGCAGAAGAGTACGGCCAAAGAGTCAGATTACTGGGGAAGGGGGGGGTGGTGGGTGGTAGTAAAAGAATGGAGTGGCCAGAGAGGGAACCCAGGCACTTTATGGGGCTGGAGAACGCCAAAGGTAAGTATAAATACACACATTATTGCCATCTTTGCATGTCATTGACCATCTCAATAAGTAAGGAGTGAAAAGATTGCAAAATAAAAATAAATAGATTAAATTGGAAATATTCTACTTTCCCCCCCGGCATGGCACGCCCCTTGCTTGCACTACAGTACCAGTTAGCTATCCTACATATGTGCACTAAAAAGCCTTATAAAGACTCATCGCATTGTTACTGCATGACAGCTAAATCCGCATCACGCAACACCTTGCCCTCTAACCTCATCACTGCTACAATAGCCTGAAAAAATAAGGCCTTCACCTAAATATTCCATCCTCTATCCAATCACTCACTGATGGATAATAACCAGACAGTAATCGGGATAGATAATAGATGGATTAGCATAATCCCTGAGAACCCGATACTCTGCCTTAATATGCCACTGATCTCGGATTATCCATTTTTCTAATACAGAGTTCTGACGTTAACCTCTACTCTGCCGGAATGCTGAAGGAATCGCGCACACGGTTACCAGCAAGCGACCCTAACCGGGAATATATATAGCCTAAACTATTAATGGGGTCCCTACGGTTGAACTCCCCTACATATTAATAGGAGTAAACCCCCCACCCCCCCTCCCAAAAAAAAAACAGGATTATTTGCACAGCAGCTTCAAGGACAATAGTGATGACTTCAAACAATGCAAGATGTTGCTGAACCCGTTTATCGCTTAGAAAACCACAGGGTATGTGGCAAAAATTCAGCTGAATAGGGTACACATAAGGCAACAGCCTTTGATGTGGAATTTGAGCCTTTGACCAGGGTTTGAGTCCAGGCTCAAGCCAGTATGTAAAACAGTAAGGAGTTTTTGGGCAAGGCTCCCTAATGATCCTGATTGCCTGTGAAGCGGGCTAAGTGGCTGCAGCTCTGGCGCTTTGAGTCCGCCAGGAGGAAAGCACAATATTAATGTTCCATGCTTTGTCTTAAAGTATATTTAGACTCATCCCATGATACACAGTGATTTCTAAGCATGTTATAAGCTAAGGAAAGTTACAGATTAATTACAAAAGCTGGTACAACTAGGGGTATACTTCTGTTTAGGATGAAGTCCTACTTTAACAGAAGATACAGAAGAAAAATAGATATAAAGCCAAACAATTTTTATAGTGTTGGATAGAGTATACACCAAAGCTCACTAACTTGGTCATTGACAAGACAAGACAAATAACATTTATATCGCGCTTTTTCTCCAGGCGGATTCAAAGCGCCACAGCAGCAGCCACTAGGGCGCGCTCTATAGGCAGTAGCAGTGTTAGGGCTCGTTTCCACTGTTGCGACGCGATTTCGGCCGCATTCCGACGCTTGTAAAAACGCATGCGGATGCGTTTCCGCATGCGTTTTTACCCGCGATTTCGCGTGCGATTTCGCATGGCAGGGTGCCATGCGAAATTAACCATGACACTGCCAGGGCAAAATAACATTGAAAAGGTGCGAAATCGCCCGCGAATTCGCGGGTAAAAACGCATGTAAAAACGCATGCGTTTTTACTATTAAATACATTAGCGGCGATTCGCCCGCATTCCTGAGGCACGCGAATCTGCACGACCCTGTCGTGCAGATTTTCCCCGCACAGAAAAACGCCGCCGCCGCCGCACACGTGGAAACAACCCCATACAGTAACATTAAGTATGCGAATCCGCATGCAGTGCCCGCATGCGGATTCGCTACAGTGGAAACGAGCCCTTAGGGAGACTTGTCTAAGGTCTCCTACTGAATAGGTGCTGGCTTACTGAACAGGCAGAGCCGAGATTCGAACCCTGGTCTCCTGTGTCAGAGGCAGAGCCCTTAACCATTACACCACATATTGAGTGACTGTGTGCCAATGATAGAAAAAGTGGGCAGAGCTAACAACCACATTTTTTTTAAATGTTAAAATGTAAACTACAACCATTCTTACACTGTTAATTGCAGGGTTCTCAAGCTAGGCACTACAACAGCCTATCAAAACTGATTTTCAAGTGGAATATTGAAATTGCTGCCATTCTTACACTGTTAATGGCTGAGGCCTCAAACCTGGTACAGTGGGTCATTGGGTTACTAGGGTTCAAATTCAGAAGAGAGGACGAAACCACAAATAGCTAATCAGATTTGTTTGCTTGATTTCAGTAATTTCCAAGGTCTCCAAATCTCACAAAATCGGTCATTGAGTGACTGTGTGTCAAGGTTAGAAAAAGTGGTTGGATACAACAAACAAATACATACCCAGGCCACCATAGGTCTTCAGGTAATACTTAATAAAAACAATAAGAATACATTTTAAAAAATTCTGAACAGTAACACTATGTTAATGTGCATAGTCAAGGAATATTAGTATGCATGTCAGAGCCACAGTATTCTTCTACCCTTTGAGTAAATACATCCTCTCTACCACTTCCCCCTCCCCCCAAAAAATATATTTACTAAATTCTCAGAGTGCCCACATCACAAGGGAACTTCCTGCCAGTTCTGATGTCAGGTCTCAGCTTAGTAATGAAACAAGGATTTTGATTGGATACCTTGGACCACTGGTTATTCTGCATGTGTCTTGTAGCTACTCCCCCTCCCTTCCATTGGTTCTTATAGAGAAAGCATGTCTACAGCATGGACAGTGATGTGGCATTGTAGGATATGGTGCCAGACACTCCACCCCCCGCCAGGACTGGGCCACAGACTGAGGTCTGGCCAGACGGGGGGGGGGGGGGGGGTGTACTGGCAGTGTCTTGGCACAGGAAGCTGGGCTGGAGTAAGGAGTGGCACCATTCACATGGGGTTACAAGATCCCTTATGCTGGGAATATACGGTTCGTTTTTTAGCTGATTACATGGTTCGATGGATAATTTCTGACATGTCCGATCTCCCTTTCGATTCTTTTGCCGCTCGTTTTCTGATAGAAGTGAATGGAAAAAGATAAGAAAAACGAGTGGAAGAGAATCGACTGCAGAATCGAGCGGCAAAAACGATCGAGGGTAGAAACGCACCGTGTATTCCCAGCATTAAAGTGGCTCCAGCTGCCACAAATTTTAAACAACATACTGGCATCTGAGTACTCTCCTCAAACCACTGCTCTCAGCCCTTCTTAACAGTGAGGTCAATTTTGGATGCATCTTTCTGAGGTACGTGTTCTGACACGCCCAACCACTGTAAGGGGCCCTGGGTGTGATGGTGTTGGTGTTTTGGTGGCTCGGGCACCTGTCCCGCTGTGTCAAATCCTTTACTGTACACTCATACATGCAATGAAGTCAAAGCGCTAGAGGCAGGGCTGAGGAGTCGGAGTCGAGGAGTCGTAGGCTGATGACTTTTGTACCCAATCCATAGCCCTGCAAGGGTTGTGTAGTCGGAGTAATTTTGGGTACCTGGAGTCGGATTATTTTTCTACCGACTCCACTTTTTAGGTTGTTGTTGCTGCTTTTTGTTTGTTTTTTTCCACATGCATAGAATCAGAATCAATTTTATTCAGGGCTGTGGAGGAGTCGGTACAAAAATCATCCGACTCCAACTCCTCAGTTTTTGAAACCAACTCCAACTCCAGGTACCCAAAATGGCTTGACTACGACTCCTTAGTCTAATACTTAATAGGGCAGTGGATTTTGTACAAAAATCATCCGACTCTCGACTCCTTTGTTTATGAAACCACAACTCCGACTCCTTAGTTTATGAAACCATGACTGACTCCTTAGTTTATGAAACCATTACTCCGACTCCACAGCCCTGATTTTATTTGCCCAAATAAGTTTGATTTTGAGATAGATAGATAGATATACACAGTACAGACCAAAAGTTTGTACATACCTTCTCATTCAAAGAGTTTTCTTTATTTTCATGACTATGAACATTGTAGATCCACACTGAAGGCATCCAAACTATGAATTAACACATGTGGAAGTATAGTACATAACCAAAAAGTGTGAAACAACTGAAAATGTCATGTTCTAGGTTCTTCAAAGTAGCCACCTTTTGCTTTGATTACTGCTTTGCACACTCTTTGCATTCTCTTGATGAGCTTCAAGAGGTAGTCACCTGAAATGGTTTTCACTTCACAGGTGTGCCCTGTCAGGTTTAATAAGTGGCATTTCTTGGCTTATAAATGGGGTTGGGACTATCAGTTACGTTGTGGAGAAGTCAGGTGGATACACAGCTGATAGTCCTACTGAATAGACTGTTAGAATTTGTATTATGGCAAGAAAAAAGCAGCTAAGTAAAGAAAACCGAGTGGCCATCATTACTTTAAGAAATGAAGGTCAGTCAGTCCGAAAAATTGGGAAAACTTTGAAAGTGTCTAAAAAAAACCATCAAACGCTACAAAGAAACTGGCTCACATGCGGAAAGGAAGACCAAGAGTCACCTCTGCTGCGGAGGATAAGTTCATCTGAGTCACCAGCCTCAGAAATCGCAGGTTAACAGTAGCTCAGATTAGAGACCAGGTCAATTTCACGCAGAGTTCTAGCAGCAGACACCTCTCTAGAACAACTGTTAAGAGGAGACTGTGGGAATCAAGCCTTCATGGTAGAATATCTGCTAGGAAACCACTGCTAAGGACAGGCAACAAGCAGAAGAGACTTGTTTGGGCTAAAGAACACAAGGAATGGACATCAGACCAGTGGAAATCTGTGCTTTGGTCTGATGAGTACAAATATGAGATTTTTGGTTCCAACCATCATGTCTTTGTGTGACTTAGAAAAGGTGAACGGATGGTCTCTACATGCCTGGTTCCCACCGTGAAGCATGGAGGAGGAGGTGTGATGGTGTGGGGGTGCTTTGCTGGTGACACTGTTGGGAATTTATTCAAAATTGAAGGCATACTGAACCAGCATGGCCACCACAGCATCTTGCAGCGGCATGCTATTCCATCCGGTTTGCGTTTAGTTGGACCATCATTTATTTTTCAAAGGACAATGACCCCAAACACGCCTCCAGGCAGTCACCAGACCTGAACCCAATCGAGATGATTTGGGGTGAGCAGAGTGAAGGCAAAAGGGCCAACAAGTGCTAAGCATCTCTGGGAACTCCTTCAAGACTGTTGGAAGACCATTTCAGGTGAGTACCTTTTGAAGCTCATCAAGAGAATGCCAAGAGTGTGCAAAGCAGTAATCAAAGCAAAAGGTGGCTACTTTGAAGAACCTAGAATATGACATATTTTCAGTTGTTTCACACTTTTTGGTTATACTTCCACATGTGCTAATTCATAGTTTGGATGCCTTCAGTGTGAATCTACAATGTTCATTGTAATGAAAATAAATAAAAAACTCTTTGAATGAGAAGGTGTGTCCAAACATATATAAAAACACTAGCGTTTTGAAGTGTACCTCTAGCGACCTCCAACCAGGGCTGTGGAGTCAAAGTCGAAGTAATTTGGGGTACCTGGAGTTTTCAGAAACTGAGGAGTTGGAGTATTTTTGTTCCAACTCCACAGCCCTGGTAAGTATTAATCTAAGGAGTCGGAGTCACGGAGTCGGAGCAATTTCGTGGAACCTGGAGTCAGAGGTTTCATAAACTGAAGAGTCTGATTATTTTTGTACTGACTCCACAGCCCTGTCAGTGACGTACAACTTGTTTGCGTTTTTACGACGGCACCCGATGCAAGGCAGTGGTTGCGGGCACGTGTGCATGCCCATATTGAGAGATTATCGTATTTTTATTGTTGTGCGATTACAATGCATCACAATGAGCATAGTGTGAACGCACATTTACACAATTCAGATTTTCAAGGTGGAAGACCTATCCTCTACACAACCCTGCCCCCAATGTTTAGATTTACTTATCAACTGTACAACAACCACAAAAGAACCTTAATCTTTTTGATGGTTTAAAACAGCTGGTTCAATTCAGGGCACCATGATCAAAATGTCCTGTCTCCTCTATTGGATAAAACGTTTGAAAACTTGTGTGATCACTTTCTTCTACTGCATTTTTGATGAGGTAAAATAATTCAGAGAAATTTGGCCGCCCGCAGCTAATGGACAATTTGGGCGCCCACTGGCACTAATGCAAATATCGGCTAAGGCGCCCAAAGCAGAAGACAGGGAGCACGATAATTATCATTTTAAAAATGTGAGCGTTATAGTTTTTTACATTTTTAATGTTTAGCATTAAAGAGGAACTCCAGTGAAAATAATGTAATAAAAAAAGTGCTTCATTTTTACAATAATTATGTATAAATGATTTAATCAGTGTTTGCCCATTGTAAAATCTTTTAAATCCCTGATTTACATTCTGACATTTATTACATGGTGACATTTTTACTGTTGACAGGTGATGTAGCTGCTGCATGGTTTTTTTTGCAGTTGGAAACAGATTTAAACAGCTATTTCCCACAATGCAACAACGTTCACAGACAGGAAACTACCAGAAGTACCACCGTACTCAGAGCTTCTTGTGGGAGGGGTTTCACCACAATATCAGTCATACAGCGCCCCCTGATGGTCTGTTTGTGAAAAGGAATATCAGCTACTGATTGGGATAAAGTTCAATTCTTGGTAGGAGTTTCTCTTTAAGAAATTATTCATTTTTGAAAGTGATCGTATTGAAACTTATTGTTTTCAATATTATAAGGTTAGGAAGGGGGTTTTAGGGCATATTCACAGTGGGACACTGTGGTTTAACGTGACGTTAAAGTGGCAATGTGTCTGCTTTTAGAGGTAATGCACTGTAAGCAGTGAGTTACCACAATGCAACATTTTCAACAAGACACTAACGTCACACTGTGTACGGCCCATAGGATTAGCATTGCAGTGCAGTAAGCTGCGTTATAAGACTAAAACGCAGCCCCGCAACGTGGCACTGTGAATGAGACCTCAGGGTTAGGGGTCAGGAAGGGGGGTTTCAGAGTAAGGCATCAGGAAGGGTTTTTTAGGGTTAGGTGTCAGGGAGGGTTCTGTGCGAGAGCAGGGTTAGATTAAGTTGTAGTAAAATATTCTTAATATATACCGATATTTTATTACAATAATTTACACTTTAAAAACGAAGAGTATCAGTAGATATTAACGATACTTTTATTAACGAAAATGGGCGCCCATTTTTCCTTGCGCCCCCATTACATGCACGCAAATTATTATCCTGCTTGGAAAATAAAAGCGTACATTTGGTGTAGTCGAGTGGTCTACACAGCATCAATTATATGGAACAATTATTTCACCCTCTCTAAAAATTGTCAGTGTAATCTGCAAGCCAAATACACTGAACGTTCAGAAACAAAAATTTCCCTTACGACATAATAGCACATCTATACTTTAAAATTGTCCCTAAATGGCCTCTATAGATTATAAAGAGTGAATATAGGTGAAAAAAAGTCACAGTCAACAGCACAACCAGCAGTACTGCAATGATATAGGATGCTCAGCCATTGATGACGCTACTAACTATGGGTGGGGGGTGGGCATATGAAGACGAGGCCTAGTCCACCAGGAAAAAAAAATTACCCAAAAAAAAGAAAAACAACAGTGAACGAACATTCTCTTAAAAACAAATAACGCTACTCAGTATAATGAGGTTAGCGATCCCCTACGTGAAAACAGATCCCGGGCCATTGTCATGTAATCCAGTTTACAGAGCTATTAGGATGAGGCCTGGCCTGTACCACAACATCCCAGGCACTGACAATCCATTGTATACAGACATAAGCCTTCTCTCCCTCCGCTCTCATTATCATCACAATAATGTATAGACTGCAGTGAGAACGCACTGATTGCAAGCAAATAATTCATGGCGTCATCAAAAATTCATGTATGTAACACATGCTCACATACAACACAAGGAAACGCTAATCAGAGGAGATAGTAATAGCCGGTAGGCCTCTGTTCTGACAGCACCATAGAAACGAATGCCACACCGGTCTATTGCTCATCAAAAACAGATCATAAAATAAACCATCAGTGAAATAATCAACATCCATTATAAAGAGCTATGCATTATACCGTATAACAGAAAAAAACATAAATGATGTACATATATATTTATTGATAACAGCCATACTAAGACAGTACTGCCAGATAACAGACAGTTTGTGGCTTTGTATAGCAATCCTAATACCGTTTTATGTGTATAATAAAGTTAATGATGTTGAGGACGGATATGTATAGAAATTAAACCTAATTGCCTTGTTCTTAAAAAATAAAATATGTTATAATGTAAACCTGCATTCCAACTGCTAATAAAAGCACAATCAAATACAAACAGCACAAACTATAGGAACACACAACACATGGCAGTATCAACTCTGACAATACAGTAAAACACTACACATGAAGCAGCTATCATACAACACCACATGCAAGTGTTGTGCCACCAGGCTCAATACTGGAATAGTGACACATAATAATGATCTGATGATAGCACTCAACACAGTAAAGCAATCATGAAGCATCATCAAGCAATAAATGTAACAGTGGTGACACATCACACAGCACGGTACAACACACAATCATAAAACTATAACACTATTCCACCTAAAAATGCCGTAATCTTGCTATCCCACATAATAATACAACAATCATACTAACCTACACAATGATGCAATCAAGATACTACTCCACATGGTAATGTAATCAAAATGCTGTGCTATTCTACATAATAGTTCAATCATGATACTACTCCATAGGGTCATGCAATCATAATTCTGACATGCACACTAAAGTGATAAGACTGTGGATGCAATCATAACAGTACTATACAGAGTAATGCAATGACAACAGCACCCTATACACAATCATACAGGCATAACACTACTACACAGAGTAATGCAATGACAACAGCACCCTATACACAATCATACAGGCAATGCAATGACAATAGCACCCTATACACAATCATACAGGCAATGCAATAGCACCCTATACACAATCATACAGGCAATGCAATGACAATAGCACCCTATACACAATCATACAGGCAATGCAATGACAATAGCACCCTATACACAATCATACAGGCAATGCAATAGCACCCTATACACAATCATACAGGCAATGCAATGACAATAGCACCCTATACACAATCATACAGGCAATGCAATGACAATAGCACCCTATACACAATCATACAGGCAATGCAATGACAATAGCACCCTATACACAATCATACAGGCAATGCAATGACAATAGCACCCTATACACAATCATACAGGCAATGCAATGACAATAGCACCCTATACACAATCATACAGGCAATGCAATGACAATAGCACCCTATACACAATCATACAGGCAATGCAATGACAATAGCACCCTATACACAATCATACAGGCAATGCAATGACAATAGCACCCTATACACAATCATACAGGCAATGCAATGACAATAGCACCCTATACACAATCATACAGGCAATGCAATGACAATAGCACCCTATACACAATCATACAGGCAATGCAATGACAATAGCACCCTATACACAATCATACAGGCAATGCAATGACAATAGCACCCTATACACAATCATACAGGCAATGCAATGACAATAGCACCCTATACACAATCATACAGGCAATGCAATGACAATAGCACCCTATACACAATCATACAGGCAATGCAATGACAATAGCACCCCACACACAATCACACAGGCATAATGCAGCCATATGCTGTCCCCAGACGCGGCTCTGCGCTGGCCATACAGTGTGCTGCATAGAAGGACTGATCACATGCACACACCGGCCATAGTGACACATACAGATGACAGGGCAGCCCCGCACTCACCGGCTGACACTCGGCACCAGCAGCAGCTGCAGATCAGGGTGAAGTGTCTGAGCTCTCCGCTCTCACTGCTGGGGGTACGCCTCCTTCTGGCACAGACACGCCCCCCGCTTTCACCGCTGGGGGTATGTGTGTAAAACACGCCTCCTTCTGACACAGACACCGCTCCCTACTGAAACACACCACGCCCCTTTCCATCAGGTGCGGGGCTACAGCTAGACACCCCCCCTCTTCTCTAGCGACACCTCCCATCACTGTAGCCGCTGAATAAACTCAAAGCTGAAGGACCGCCCCGGAAACGCCCCCTACACGCCCTCTCTGGATGGCCGCGCCCTAGTTCTCGCCAAGAACTAGCAACCACGCCTCTTTATTCTGCAAACTCGCCTCCTTCATGCAAAACCCTCGCTGCATGCCACGCCCCTACAATAGGGTACATGCTGCTTTTTTTCCGCCTGCATAGTCAGGAAAGCCAGCCCACAATTAGGTCGCGCATTCACATTAGGTGGAGACGCCCCCTCAAGTCAGACCGCCCTTCTTTGGGTAGGGAGGCGGGTTCCCCGTATTAGTTACAGAGGACGGTCGTTATGACAACCCCGGGGGAAGGGAAGAGGGCGTGCTGAAGGAATCCGCCCTCTGACTGATTGGCAGGTGGGCCAAGCGAGCCGGTTTCCATAGGAACGAGGCGAGCTCCCGTATGCCCGGCTGCCCAGCTGACCGCCCGGCCCTCGCGCCTGCCAGGTACGCTGCCCCCGACATTGCAACCTTGTATCATTTCCCTGTGACGTCACTGGGAGAGCTGACTGCGGGATAGGGGGGTATTCTGAGTGTTTTAAAGCGATGTAAAGACTGGTACACACCATGCAATTTTCACATCAGATCATATTAAGCTCAATACAATACTCACCTGAACATGGATTGGGGAACCTCACAGCGAGCGACCACAAACGAGGTACCCCGATCCATCTTCCTAGCCGCGGAAGCACGCGATGGCACACAACGGGGCGCAAATAGGTCAATTATTACGGTACTTTGATGTCGTTTGGGTAAAAGCGCGCCTGTACACATGTCGTGAGATCACAGAAACGATCGCTTATCGCTCAAAAAATCAGCAGTGGTTATGGGCCTCTAGAGTGAGTGCTCAGATATTAAGGTTCCTCTTACACTGTGAAGAGAATGTTGCAATGCGATGCGATTATTCTTCAATCGCATTGCAATATTTAAAAAAAGGGTACTTTTCCGTTAGCCGGGCGCAAGTGTAATAGGGTAAAGTTATGTGTTCTGTGAGCCTGTTAGCCGCCCGCAACTTTAATAGGGCAATGTAACAGATGAAGCCGCCGGCTTCGGCTCTGCCTCCTCTCCTCCCCCTGCCTCTCTCCTATAGAACACTGGCAGCCAGAGGATACGCGTGTCCCCGAGAGTCGTTCGTCGCGGCAGAGAATCCTGCCGTTCGTTCTTGCAGAGTGGGTGCTGGCAGAAGCAATGTCTGCAGCCTCCTCGCTCTGCTTGTTTCTTGCAACGAACGACTCCCGGGGACACCCGTGTCCCCCGGCTGCCAGTGTACTTTGCCCTATTACACTTGCGCCCGGCTAACGGAAAAGTACCTAAAAAAGTCGATTGTTAACGGTGCGACCATATAGTAAGCAAGTATGCCTCACTGGCAATGTAAACGTGCATGCGATTTTGTAAACACACTGCATGCTGTGCATTATCCTGACAGAACCCGCCTCATTGCACCGCGATCAAAAACAAATACGTGTGTACTCTTTGTTCTGTATCCAATCAATGTCGGATCTGAAGGTCCTTTCACATGTAGCCATCCTGCCAACATGGCTATTCAGTACCTGTGCAAAGTATATTCTCTGTGTAATCACTTGGGCTTCCGAAGAGGAGTGGCTGTGTACTCGCGAGTGTGCGAGAGAGGGTGCTAGCGTGTGCGCAGTACGGAGTGACCCTTCTTCAGAAGCCCGAGTGCTTCCGAGGACTGCCGAAGCCACACCGAAGCAGAAGAGAGCAGACTATGACCCATGGGTCATAGACTGCTTACAGCGGAGCCTGCAAGGGAAAGTGGAGACTGGGAGGAGAAAGGGAAGGTTCTATAGGACCTGGGGCCATAGAAGGGGTGCGCAAGCAAAAGAACATAACCGCTAGGGAGCTGGTGACGCGTGGTGCAGCTAAGTGAAGGAAGAAAGAAGATTACCAGTGAGATCACTTTCCTTGCCTCCTCCTGGGCTGCCTGCGTCAAAAACGTTAAGTCATCATCACGCCACCACCGCGTGATGACACCTGATGTCCTGTAGCGGTACTGCAGGCTGTCAGTGGGCGGCACCCATGGAGGAGTCGGCTTTCTGGGCTCTGTTCTCCTGTGTGTTTTCCTGGTCCCTGCTTCCTCCTGGATGAGCGGCTGGTCACTAGTAAGTAGGGAGATTTACTTGTGACCTGTGGCTGTGTGACTGTCCCTAAAGAGTAAGGGTTCACAAGTCCACGGGCGTGGGGATAATTGTTACACCCTCGCCTTGGGTGCAATTTAGCCTAGAAAATTTCCTGATAGGACCCAGAGCCTTCCCTCTCCTTAGGTAAGTATCTATTTCTTTTTAAATTACAAGTCAGACTCTCTTTAATCACTTGAGGACCGCAGTGTTAAACCCTCCTTAAGACTAGGCCATTTTTACTGAAATTGGCCACTGCAGCTTTAAGGCCAAGCTGCAGGACCGTACAACTGGGAGACTGAAGGCGGAGCAGCCTGGCGCGATCTGCTAGCCCCATAGAGAGCCATGTGTCACAGCCCCACTGAGATCGATTATTTGAATCTGACTCTGTGTGGCTCTGAGGTAACAGGCAGGATTGTCACTAAGACCTTTAGAAAAGCATGCACTGGAAACTCACTTCTAGCTTCCAGTTGTCACCCGAGCCATACCCTGAGGGTGATCCCCTATGGAGAGATGGTCAGAGCAGCCCGTAACTGTTCTGATTCCAGCGTTTTGGGGCAGGAGTTGAATTTGGTGGAGGGGAGACTCCGGGAGCGGGGGTATAAGAGCCAATTGATCAAAGGGGCAAGACAGCAGGTACTAAAAAAGAATCGCCGAGACCTGCTTAGTTCGGATACTGGGCACAGGACTAGGCGTAATAGAAAATTAACCTTTACAACTCCTTACAGTTTGGAGTACAATAAGGTCATTAACATAATAAAAAAATATTTGCCAGTCCTGCACTCAGACCCAAAGCTTCGCAAGGTCCTGGAGGAAGGCTGTGCTTTTTCGTGCCCCTACTTTAGGAACCCGCCTCTCTCCGAGTCTCTTCTCCAGCTCCCCCAAACCTGTTCCAACGTGGTTGACATATAAGTGTTCGTTTAGGTGCAGGTACAACACCTGCAGGTACTGTCCTATCCACAACAATGGGATGTACAACTCACCCCTTAAAGAGAATCTGTTTTGTTAAAATCGCACAAAAGTAAACATACCAGTGCGTTAGGGGACATCTCCTATTACCCTCTGTCACAATTTCGCCGCTCCTCGCCGCATTAAAAGTGGTTAAAAACAGTTTTAAAAAGTTTGTTTATAAACAAACAAAATTGCCACCAAAACAGGAAGTAGGTTGATGTACAGTATGTCCATACATAGAAAATACATTCATACACAAGCAGGCTGTACACACTAGTGTTGGGCCGAACAGTTCGCCTGGCGAACCTCTCTAGGGCCTCTTACTACTTCCGGGTCGCAATGAGCGTGACGTCACTCATGACGTCACGCACATGCGCAGAGAGTGCCCGGCAACGGGAGCGCGATCTAGGACGCGCTCCGCCGGGCAGCGCAGGCGTACTACTCCGGGTCATTGCGACCCGGAAGTAGTAAGAGGCCCATGGATTTAGAGATGTTCGCCGGCGAACGGTTCGGGAACCGTTTGCCACATCTCTAGTATACACCCTTCCTTTTGAATCTCAAGAGATCATTTGTGTGTTTCTTTCCCCCTGCAGCTATCTTCCACTGAAGTGTCAGGCTGTTTCTTCCTGCAGAGTGCAGACAGCTCTGCCTGTATGTAATTCCTCAGTATGTGAAAGCCCAGCCAGCTCAGAGGAGGATTTATCCAGCTTGTAAAAGATAATAGAGCAGAGAGAAGCTGCACTAATCTAAATAACACACAGCAGTATGCAGAGAGGGGCCTGGAGGGGGGAGATGCATCACAGAACCACAACACTGAAGAACTTGGCAGCCTTCCAGACACAGGCTGACAAGTCTGACAAGAGAGAGATAAGTTGATTTATTACAGAGATGGTGATAGTAGAACGTGCTGCAGTAAGCCAGAACACATTAGAATAGCTTTTGGAACTTGTCGGATGATAAAAAACAGGATGCAATTTTTGTTACGGAGTCTCATTAAGGCAACGCATCTCGGAACACTTTAACCACTTCAGGACCACAGTCTTTTCGCCCCTTAAGGACCAGAGCCTTTTTCTCCATTCAGACCACTGCAGCTTTCACGGTTTATTGCTCGGTCATACAACCTACCACCTAAATGAATTTTACCTCCTTTTCTTGTCACTAATACAGCTTTCTTTTGCTGCTATTTGATTGCTGCTGCGAGTTTTAGTTTTTATTATATTCATCAAAAAAGACATGAATTTTGGCAAAAAAATGACTTTTTTAACTTGCTGTGCTGACATTTTTCAAATAAAGTAAAATTTCCTATACATTTGAGCGTGAAAATTATTCTGCTACATGTCTTTGATAAAAAAAAACATTCAGTGTATATTTATTGGATTGGGTAAAAGTTATAGCGTTTACAAACTATGGTGCCAAAAGTGAATTTTCCCATTTTCAAGCATCTCTGACTTTTCTGCGCACCTGTCAGGTTTCATGAGGGGCTAAAATTCCAGGATAGTACAAATACCCCCCAAATGACCCCATTTTGGAAAGAAGACATCCCAAAGTATTCAGTGAGAGGCATGGTGAGTTCATAGAAGATTTTATTTTTTGTCACAAGTTAGCGGAAAATGACACTTTCTGCCAAAAAAAAGAAAAAAAAAAAGTTTCCATTTCTTCTAACTTGCGACAAAAAAAAATGAAATCTGCCACGGACTCACTATGCTCCTCTCTGAATACCTTGAAGTGTCTACTTTCCAA
The DNA here is from genome assembly GCF_040937935.1 of Hyperolius riggenbachi. Classification (NCBI taxonomy): domain Eukaryota; kingdom Metazoa; phylum Chordata; class Amphibia; order Anura; family Hyperoliidae; genus Hyperolius; species Hyperolius riggenbachi. The sequence continues at coordinate 54,588,384 of NC_090649.1, read as the reverse complement.
AATGGGGTCATTTGTGGGGTGTGTTCACTGTCCTGGCATTTTGGAGGGTGCCTAATTGTAAGCACCCCTGTAAAGCCTAAAGATGCTCATTGGACTTTTGGCCCCTTAGCGCAGTTAGGCTGCAAAAAAGTGCCACACATGTGGTATTGCCGTACTCAGGAGAAGTAGTATAATGTGTTTTGGGGTGTATTTTTACACATACCCATGCTGGGTGGGAGAAATATCTCCGTAAATGACAATTGTTTTATTTTTTTTTACACACAATTGTCTATTTATAGAGATATTTCTCCCACTCAGCATGGGTATGTGGAAAAATACACCCCAAAACACATTATACTACTTCTCCTGAGTACGGCGATACCACATGTGTGGCACTTTTTTGCACCCTAACTGCGCTAAGGGGCCCAAAGTTCAATGAGTACCTTTAGGATTTCACAGGTCATTTTGAGAAATTTCGTTTCAAGACTACTCCTCACGCTTTAGGGCCCCTAAAATGCCAGGACAGTATAGGAACCCCACAAATTACCCCATTTTAGAAAGAAGACACCCCAAGGTATTCCGTTAGGAGGATGGTGAGTTCATAGAAGATTTTTTTTTTTGTCACAAGTTAGCGGAAATTGATTTTAATTGTTTTTTTTTCACAAAGTGTCATTTTCCGCTAACTTGTGACAAAAAATAAAATCTTCTATGAACTCACCATACTCCTAACGGAATACCTTGGGGTGTCTTCTTTCTAAAATGGGGTCATTTGTGGGGTTCCTATACTGCCCTGGCATTTTAGGGGCCCTAAACCGTGAGGAGTAGTCTTGAAACCAAATGTCGCAAAATGACCTGTGAAATCCTAAAGGTACTCATTGGACTTTGGGCCTCTTAGCGCACTTAGGGTGCAAAAAAGTGCCACACATGTGGTACCGCCGTACTCAGGAGAAGTAGTATAATGTGTTTTGGGGTGTATTTTTACACATACCCATGCTGGGTGGGAGAAATATCTCTGTAAATGACAATTGTTTGATTTTTTTTACACACAATTGTCCTTTTACAGAGATATTTCTCCCACCCAGCATGGGTATGTGTAAAAATACACCCCAAAACACAATATACTACTTCTTCTGAGTACGGCGATACCACATGTGTGACACTTTTTTGCAACCTAGGTGCGCTAAGGGGCCTAACGTCCTATTCACAGGTCATTTTGAGGCATTTGGATTCTAGACTACTGCTCACGGTTTAGGGCCCCTAAAATGCCAGGGCAGTATAGGAACCCCACAAGTGACCCCATTTTAGAAAGAAGACACCCCAAGGTATTCTGTTAGGAGTATGGTGAGTTCATAGAAGATTTTTTTTTTGTCACAAGTTAGCGGAAAATGACACTTTGTGAAAAAAAAAACAATACATATCAATTTCCGCTAACTTGTGACAAAAAATAAATTCTTCTATGAACTCATCATACACCTAACAGAATACCTTGGGGTGTCTTCTTTCTAAAATGGGGTCACTTGTGGGGTTCCTATACTGCCCTGGCATTTTAGGGGCCCTAAACCGTGAGGAGTAGTCTTGAACCCAAATGTCTCAAAATGACCTGTGAAATCCTAAAGGTACTCATTGGACTTTGGGCCCCTTAGCACAGTTAGGCTGCAAAAAAGTATCACACATGTGGTATCGCCGTACTCAGAAGAAGTAGTATAATGTGTTTTGTGGTGTATTTTTACATATAACCATGCTGGGTGGGAGAAATATCTCTGTAAATGACACATTTTTGATTTTTTTTACACACAATTGTCCATTTACAGAGAGATTTCTCCCACCCAGCATGGGTATGTGTAAAAATACACCACAAAACACATTATACTACTTCTCCTGAGTATGGCGATACCACATGTGTGACACTTTTTTGCAGCCTAGGTGCGCTAAGGGGCCCAACGTCCTATTCACAGGTCATTTTGAGGCATTTGTTTTCTAGACTACTCCTCACGGTTTAGGGCCCCTAAAATGCCAGGGCAGTATAGGAACCCCACAAGTGACCCCATTTTAGAAAGAAGACACCCCAAGGTATTCCGTTAGCGGCATGGTGAGTTCATAGAAGATTTTATTTTTTGTCACAAGTTAGTGAAAAATGACACTTTGTGAAAAAAAACAATAAAAATCCAATTTCCACTAACTTTTGACAAAAAATAAAATCTTCTATGAACTCATCATACACCTAACAGAATACCTTGGGGTGTCTTCTTTCTAAAATGGGGTCACTTGTGGGGTTCCTATACTGCCCTGGCATTTTACGGGCCCAAAACTGTGAGTAGTCTGGAAACCAAATTTCTCAAAATGACTGATCAGGGGTATAAGCATCTGCAAATTTTGATGACAGGTGGTCTATGAGGGGGCAAATTTTGTGGAACCGGTCATAAGCAGGGTGGCCTCTTAGATGACAGGATGTTTTGGGCCTGATCTGATGGATAGGAGTGCTAGGGGGGTGACAGGAGGTGATTGATGGGTGTCTCAGGGGGCGGTTAGAGGGGAAAATAGATGCAATCAATGCACTAGGGAGGTGATCGGAAGGGGGTCTGAGGGGGATCTGAGGGTTTGGCCGAGTGATCAGGAGCCCACACGGGGCAAATTAGGGCCTGATCTGATGGGTAGGTGTGCTAGGGGGTGACAGGAGGTGATTGATGGGTGTCTCAAGGTGTGATTAGAGGGGGAAAATAGATGCAAGCAATGCACTAGCGAGGTGATCAGGGCTGGGGTCTGAGGACGTTCTGAGGTGTGGGCGGGTGATTGGGTGCCCGCAAGGGGCAGATTAGGGTCTAATCTGATGGATAACAGTGACAGGTGGTGATAGGGGGTGATTGATGGGTAATTAGTGGGTGTTTAGAGGAGAGAAGAGATGTAAACACTGCACTTGGGAGGTGATCTGATGTCGGATCTGCGGGCGATCTATTGGTGTGGGTGGGTGATCAGATTGCCCGCAAGGGGCAGGTTAGGGGCTGATTGATGGGTGGCAGTGACAGGGGGTGATTGATGGGTGGCAGTGACAGGGGGTGATTGACAGGTGATTGACAGGTGATCAGTGGGTTATTACAGGGAATAACAGATGTAAATATTGCACTGGCGAATTGATAAAGGGGGGTCTGAGGGCAATCTGAGCGTGTGGGCGGGTGATTGGGTGCCCGCAAGGGGCAGATTAGGGTCTAATCTGATGGGTAACAGTGACAGGTGGTGATAGGGGGTGATTGATGGGTAATTAGTGGGTGTTTAGAGGAGATAATAGATGTAAACAATGGATTTGGGAGGTGATCTGATGTCGGATCTGCGGGCGATCTATTGGTGTGGGTGGGTGATCAGATTGCCCGCAAGGGGCAGGTTAGGGGCTGATTGATGGGTGGCAGTGACAGGGGGTGATTGATGGGTGGCAGTGACAGGGGGTGATTGATAGGTGATTGACAGGTGATCAGTGGGTTATTACAGGGAATAACAGATGTAAATATTGCACTGGCGAATTGATAAAGGGGGGTCTGAGGGCAATCTGAGCGTGTGGGCGGGTGATTGGGTGCCCGCAAGGGGTAGATTAGGGTCTAATCTGATGGGTAACAGTGACAGGTGGTGATAGGGGGTGATTGATGGGTGATTGATGGGTAATTAGTGGGTGTTTAGAGGAGAGAAGAGATGTAAACACTGCACTTGGGAGGTGATCTGATGTCGGATCTGCGGGCGATCTATTGGTGTGGGTGGGTGATCAGATTGCCCGCAAGGGGCAGGTTAGGGGCTGATTGATGGGTAGCAGTGACAGGGGGTGATTGACGGGTGATTGACGGGTGATTGACAGGTGATTGACAGGTGATCAGGGGGGATAGATGCATACAGTACACGGGGGGGGGGGGTCTGGGGAGAATCTGAGGGGTGGGGGGTGATCAGGAGGGGGCAGTGGGCAGGGGGGGGGATAAAAAAAAAATAGCGTTGACAGATAGTGACAGGGAGTGATTGATGGGTGATTAGGGGGGTGACTAGGTGCAAACAGTGGTCTGGGGGGTGGGCAGGGGGGGGTCTGAGGGGTGCTGTGGGCGATCAGGGGGCAGGGGGGGGGGAAATCAGTGTGCTTTGGTGCAGACTAGGGTGGCTGCAGCCTGCCCTGGTGGTCCCTCGGACACTGGGACCACCAGGGCAGGAGGCAGCCAGTATAATAGGCTTTGTATACATTACAAAGCCTATTATACTATGTACATGCGGCGATCCGGGTGCTAGTAACCCGCCGGCGCTTCCGAACGGCCGGCGGGTTACTACGAGCGGTGGGCGGAGCCAGTCCCCGGCGGCTGATCGCGTCACGAATGACGCGATCGCCGCATAGCCACTCCCGCAGCCGCCCCCGCCGATGGGCGTATTGCGGTCGTTTGGGCCCAGTCTTTGCCGCCGCCCATCGGCTGGGGGCGGTCCTCAAGTGGTTAATGGAGAGGCCAGATGCATTAGAAATGAGGCCTATGTTACCCAAGTCTCTAGTGTATCTAAACATTTTTTGAAAGAGCACCAGGGGGACATGGGCAGCTTCATTTTTCAGGGTATCGATAGAGTGGCTCGCTCACCTAGAGGGGGCGACTTACATCGAATTTTACGGGAGGCCTTGTGGATATGGAGGTTAGGCACTCGAGTACCCACAGGCCTGAACTCAATGGACGTCAGTTTAACTTATGATGTGAGGGTCTGACTTCCATATAAATAATTTTGTTTGCCCTCCTCTCCATTCTTGCCCCTTTCCTCCTCCTCCCCCCCCCTCTCCCCCAATCTTTATCTTCTTGGGTATTGCTCTATTCTACTTAACATGTTTGTCCTCAATTTGTGCATTTATCTTGATGCCTGACCATACCATCATTGGTTTTTTAAAGAGTAACTGTTAGCCCCCAAAGTGAAATTTAAATCTCTACAGCAATGTTTTATTTAGTATTAAAGTGATCCAAAAAGCCAATGCAGAACTTAAAAATCAATATAATTTTGTTATTATGTAGCCTTTTGCCCAAGCTAATGACGCAAAGCCGCATATCTGATACTGATGAGCATGCCTATGTCTGCCCGACCCCCCTCTCCCCCCTCTCCCCCCCAGGACCAGGTGCCGATCTATTCGCACCACAAACAGCTGACCGCTCTGACAGGGAGAGAGAGCGGCAGCACTTCCAGCGCAGCCACGCAGAGCAGCCGCCGCCGAGTCACATGTGAGACATGTGAGAGAGATGCACGGCAGCGGCTGCTCTGCATGGCTGCGCTGGAAGTGCTGCCGCTCTCTCTCCCTGTCAGAGCGGTCAGCTGTTTGTGGTGCGAATAGATCGGCACCTGGTCCTGGGGGGGAGAGGGGGGTCGGGCAGACATAGGCATGCTCTGCATGCTCATCAGTATCAGATATGCGGCTTTGCGTCATTAGCTTGGGCAAAAGGCTACATAGTAACAAAATTATATTGATTTTTAAGTTCTGCATTGGCTTTTTGGATCACTTTAATACTAAATAAAACATTGCTGTAGAGATTTAAATTTCACTTTGGGGGCTAACAGTTACTCTTTAATGCTTTATTATTCTATGTTTGTACATTGGCTTTGCCATTTTACATGTATATTGTTAATGTCACTTTAAGGGGATAGGCCGTGCCCACTGGGGGCTGGCACTTGACTACTTAAACCTGTGATGAATTTGTCTATACTGGCTATGATTAAGGAGCCTTTCAGAGCTCCGATACGCGTCAGCCTTTTATGTATCTTTTGATGTGCCAATAAAATTGAAGGTTTTATACCCATCCATGGTTACATAGTTACATAATTATTTTGGTTGAAAAAAAGACATACGTCCATCGAATTTAACCAGTACAAAGTACAACACCAGCCTGCTCCCTCACATATCCCTGTTGATCCAGTGGAAGGAGAAAAAACCCTTACAAGGCATGGTCCAATTAGCCCCAAAAGGGAAAAAATTTCTTCCCGACTCCAGATGGCAATCAGATAAAATCCCTGGATCAACACCATTAGGCATAACCTAGTAATTGTAGCCATGGATGTCTTTCAACGCAAGGAAAGCATCTAAGACCCCTTTAAATGCAGATATAGAGTTTGCCATAACGACTTCCTGTGGCAATGCATTCCACATCTTAATCACTCTTACTGTAAAGAACCCTTTCCTAAATAAATGGCTAAAACGTTTTTCCTCCATGCGCAGCTCATGTCCTCTAGTCCTTTGAGAAGGCCTAGGGACAAAAAGCTCATCCGCCAAGCTATTATATTGCCCTCTGATGTATTTATACATGTTAATTAGATCTCCTCTAAGGCGTCTTTTCTCTAGACTAAATAAACCCAGTTTATCTAACCTTTCTTGGTTAGCGAAACCTTCCATCCCACGTATCAATTTTGTTGCTCGTCTCTGCACCTGCTCTAAAACTGCAATATCTTTTTTGTAATGTGGTGCCCAGAACTGAATTCCATATTCCAGATGTGGCCTTACTAGAGAGTTAAACATATTATGCTAGCATCTCGAGTTTTTATTTCTCTTTTAATGCATCCCAAAATTTTGTTAGCTTTAGCTGCAGCGGCTTGGCATTGAGTACGATTATTTAACTTGTTGTCGATGAGTACTCCTAAATCCTTCTCCAAGTTTGATGTCCCCAACTGTATCTCATTTATTTTGTATGGTGCTAGACCATTGGTACGACCAAAATGCATGACTTTACATTTTTCAACATTGAATTTCATCTGCCATGTATGTGCCCATATAGCCATCCTATGGTGTAGCGGGACATCTTTGTTTGACTGCATGTTCTGAGATCCATGATCCCTGCTCCCCTTGGGTGTGCATCGGTGGTTGCAGCGTTCCTATCTTCCTGAACGGAATGACGTAATCGACGTCGTGACGTCACAGGGTGTCCCGATCCACCCCATAGCGCAGCCTGGCGGTGATTGGCCAGGCTGCGCAAGGGCTCTGGGGGGGGGGGGCCTCTATCGCGGTGGGTATCGGCCCACCAGGGCCTGAGCAATCCACCGCGGCTTTACTGGACGAGCTGAGCTCCTCCGTAATGCCCAAGTGGTTTTAATGATCTGTATTATTCATATTTTGCACTATCGTGCTATGGTCCCAAAAATATTTTTTTTTTCTCGGGAGATATGTAATGTGTTGAGTTCTCTATGTGGCATATGTTTCTATATTTTTAGAAAATATGTTGAAATATGCGTTGGGTGATAACGCACAGCATGTGACTGAATCGCCGCACCGCAGGCACACCAGCGCGGAAGCGCCATTGGAACATAATTGCATTACAGTGCAGTTATATTATCTGTTACAACACAACAGACTTAGGCCCCTTTCACAGCTGGACATTTTCATAGTGGTGCGTTACCCTTTTTTACCGCAGGGTAACGCTAAAGCAACGAAAACCTATGTGGCATAGCAGGTCTATTTTGAAAATAGGCTTCCGTGCACATCCTATTTCTGCCACAGGAAGTGAGTTCTAGAGAGCCTTGCTTATGGCTTGGTTAGCAGCCAGATTAGAGATTACCGCGCATTGCTGCAGAAATCTCTGAAGGCTGTTTTTGACGTTACGGTGCGATGTGATCATCCAGTCGCACTGCACCTATAACGTTGGTAGTGTGAAACCAGCTTAAAGGAAACATCAGGCAAAAAATGTAAAATCAGCTTTACTCACCTGAGGCTTTCTCCAGCCACTTGCCGCCGACTGTCCCACACTGATCACTCCGCTCTCCGCCGCTGTCCCGGGCTCCCCGCCCGCTGTTCAGGCCGACCTCGAGGTCATCCTTACTGCGGCTGTGTGAAGCGCCACTATCAATCATGGCCACATGGTCCGCGGCGTACTGCGGAGGTGGAGTAGTTCTGCGCCTGTGCTGTTAATCATGGCCACGTGGTCCATGGCACACTGCGCAGGCGCAGTAAATCTGCGCCTGCACAGTACGCCGCGGACCACGTGGCCATGATTGACAACGGCGCTTCACACAGCCGCAGTAAGGACGACCTTGAGGTCGACCTGAAAAGGGTGCGGGGAGCCCGGGATGGCGGCGGAGAGCAGAGTGATCAGTGTGGGAGTCCGGATTTTGCAGATTTTTTTTTTACGGAGCCTGGATACACAGAGAACTTTGCACACCTAACGGATGCCAAAGCAGATTGCCTACTGCCTGCTCCTCCCCTCAGCGTCATCTTTGCGGACCTCTTATCCAATAGAAACACACAGGAAGGGAGCACACGTTTTTGACATATATTTAAACGGACTGGAAATGTATGCTGCAAAAGCACAACATTTTGAAAAACGGAGCAGTTTAAAACGCATTCCGATCTGCAACCTGACAGGTGTGGACCGAGCCTAAGGGCCCTTTTACACTTAATCAGTTGCTCTCAGTTAAAACGGAAAGAAAACTGATTTTCAAAGTAAAGCCCATGTTTTCCTATGGCCTCTTTTACACTTAACGCGTTTTAAGGATACCACAACTGACATGTGACATGTTGAGATAGACATGTGTATGTACAGTGCCTAGCACACAAATACCTATGCTGTGTTCCTTTTTTTCTTTCTGTGCCTGAAAGAGTTAAATATCAGGTATGTAAGTGGCTGACTCAGTCCTGACTCAGACAGGAAGTGACTACAGTGTGACCCTCCCTGATAAGAAATTCCACCTATAAAATACTTTCCTAGCAGAAAATGGCTTCTGAGAGCAAGAAAGAGATAAAAAGAGGAATTTCTTATCAGTGAGGGTCACACTGTAGTCACTTCCTGTCTGAGTCAGGACTGAGTCAGCCACTTATATACCTGATATTTAACTCTTTCAGAGAGAGAAAGAAAAAAAAGGAACACAGCAGAGCTATTTGTGTGCTAGGCACTGTACATACACATGTCTATCTCATTATGTCACATTTCAGTTGTGGTATCCTTTAACTGAAATCTTCCTCCCAATGCACTGCTATGGAAAAAATGCGTACCAACGCGCACTATCGCGTACTAACGTATACTAACGCACACCAACTGATTAAGTGTAAAAGGGGCCTAAGTGTGAGAGGACCCAAGGGCAGGTTCACACTGTAGCTGAAAACCTGTTGCGTTTTAACGGATCAATTTTTCTTCAGCAGTGCATTTCAGCTTTCAACCCTGAAAGCGTTTACTTCCTGTGAAAAAGGATGGTAATACTTCCTGTGTAGATGTATGGTGTGTATGGCTACTGTCCATTCCTATTAACTGCCACTGTGTCTGTTAGCAGTGGCATGGCCCTAAAGCTGCCCATACACCTACCGATATTGCGACCCAGTTGACCATCCAAATTAAAAAATGTATCATTTGGATGAAAATTGGTGCCGCAACAAGCATGCCCGATTGATGATGCTACCGATTTAAGAAATCGAAATAGATCAAATGTATCAATACAGCATACTGGAAAATCTAAGTCCCATGTGGTCAATGGGATGCATGGCGGTAACTGTGCATGATATTGTAACGACCGTCAAATGTGACAGACCCTTGGCCGCTGTCCTCCAAAATGCACATTGCCACGCCCTCTGCATTCTCCCACTGTGTGGGGTACTTCATGTATACAGTTATACCATGTATTTATTGAGTAACTGAACTCTGCGGAGCAGGTGTGTAGGGTCCAGGTGACTTGTATCTTGCGGTTTAGTGACAAATGACCGGGCTGCACACCTGCAAACAGGGGGGGGGGGGGGCGTAATGCAGTGTGTAGAGCGTTTGTTGTCTGAGGCTCCTGCAGAAAAATCATCTTTAATGTGACCGCAGGGCTGTTTCCTCTGTTTGCTGTAGCTCTACTTAGGTCATGGTCACTGCCCTGTCCACTGCAGAGCACAGCACATGTAACCTGTCACCTATATGGGACCTGTTGCCTACAGCAGCGCTCAGTGTCACATCAAGCCTTGTACAGGTAGTCCCGGTTAAAGGACAAGATAGGGACTGCAGGTTTGTTCTTAATGTGAATCAGTCCGTAAGTTCAAAACATTGTGCCATCGCTGTCCCCTGTACCGCCTCTATGCCCCCCTGTGCCTCCAGTACCCCCCTCTGTGTCACTGCTGTTGCCCTGTGCCTTCAGTGTCCCCCTCTGTCCCCCCAATATCTCACCTCTGCCCCCCCCCCCCCCGTGCCCTCAGTGTACCGCAGCAAAATGTCATTTTACCGGTTTAAAAAAACATTTTTCCTTTGAATTTTTTAAAATCGATTTTCTCAAAAGGTCTTTCAGAAAAAAGCCACAGAATCATATTTCACATTGTCAAGCTGTTCGTATCGGTGGGTCATTCGTAAGATATTGCCGTATTGGACAACATTAGTTATAAACAATGTTGCTAAATCATGTTAAATGACAAGCGACTGAAATCGGATATTCTGCTCGATTCAACTGGCGGTACAAGTCATACGACTATTGTGCAGATGTCGTGCAGTCGGCCGAGTGTAGAGCATCGGCAGAGCATGCGCACACTGCACGTGCAGTATTTGAGCGACAGTGTTAAAGAGCATGCGCACATGTTCCATGAAATGTTACTTCTGCCTGTAGTCGCAGTATTTTACTGATGTAATTGTTTGGAATTTTGTTGTGTATGAACAAGATCATTTAACCCATTAGCACTTTAAATAGAGTTATTTTGTTTGAGATAAGTGTTGAAAATTATTGAAATGTTTTGATCTCTCTCTACCAGCAGAAACTATAGAAACTGAAAGCAGAAGTCCTCTATTATTGTCTTACACTGCCCCCTGGTGACAAGAGGCCATAAATACATATGACTGCAGTGCTAATTAGAAGAAGGGAAATGCAACAAATAAGTAATAAAAAAAGGTGTTAAAATAAGTTGGCCTGGAGCACTTGCAAGCCTCTAAATACATTGGCTGCTAAAGGGATAAACTACACGTCATTTCTTTTTGGCAGGTAATGTCGCTTAAAGAGACTCCGTAACAAAAATTGCATCCTGTTTTTTATCATCCTGCAAGTTCCAAAAGCTATTCTAGTGTGTTCTGGCTTACTGCAGCACTTTCTACTATCACCATCTCTGTAATAAATCAACTTCTCTCTCTCTTATCAGACTTGTCAGCCTGTGTCTGGAAGGCTGCCAAGTTCTTCAGTGTTGTGGTTCTGTGATGCATCTCCCCCCTCCAGGCCCCTCTCTGCACACTGCCTGTGTGTTATTTAGATTCGTGCAGCTTCTCTTTGCTCTATTATCTTTTACAAGCTGGATAAATCCTCCTCTGAGCTGGCTGGGCTTTCACATACTGAGGAATTACATACAGGCAGAGCTGTCTGCACTCTGCAGGAAGAAACAGCCTGACACTTCAGTGGAAGATAGCTGCAGGGGGAAAGAAACACACAAATGATCTCTTGAGATTCAAAAGGAAGGGTGTATACAGCCTGCTTGTGTACGGATGTATTTTCTATGTGTGGACATACTGTACATCCACCTACTTCCTGTTTTGGTGGCCATTTTGTTTGTTTATAAACAAACTTTTAAAAACTGTTTTTAACCACTTTTAATGCGGCGAGGAGCGGCGAAATTGTGACAGAGGGTAATAGGAGATGTCCCCTAACGCACTGGTATGTTTACTTTTGTGCGATTTTAACAATACAGATTCTCTTTAAGCGAAGATGTTCGTTTGTGTGCCCCGATTTTAAATTAGAGTGTGTACGGTCATTAACACCTCAGCCACTGCAAATTCCTATACAAAAATTCCAAAACGCACACAAAAGTTCTTACAAAAAATACCCGAAAAATCACAAATTCGTGCATGCAGTAATCGCCATGACAAGTGTGAACAGCCCTGAACTCCAGTTCCACAGCCCTGTTTGAAAAAAGTGACAATCAGCTAAAAATATCACTTTTTAAAAATGTATTTCATTTTTATAAATGACTCTCGCCTTCTCCATCTGCAGATCGCCCTTCCCTCCCCCACCACACCGCTCAAAAAACACGTTCTCATGTAAATAGTATATTTCCAGCACCTCGGCACCAGCTCCAGTCACTGTCACTGTTTTCCGTCAACAAGTATTTGACATATTTGTCTTCCACCCCGGGCCCCATCCTGAAGGCATCTACAAATGTTTAAATTTTCCCCAACCGTGCTCTGATTAAATCTATAAGCCCCTTGTGTCATAATTTGTCCAAACATGTCAGCAGTGACAAATGGCCGCAACTAGATCACAAGTCACACAAGCCTGAAACCCAATCGGGGTTGACCGTGAAAAAAAAATTCCATTTTTGTGTGTGAAGGGAACTCTGTGTAAACTGGGGGAGATGCATGCGCGAGTACGCTGGGTAAATACAGAACGATGTGAATTTTCACAGGTGCTAGAATAACACAGGCATATTCTTTTTGTTCCTCCTTTTTTTTTTTCAGAATTAAAAAAAAAATGGCGTTTGCTCCACCGAAAAACACAGAGGGAGCGAAACTGCAAACAAAAATGAGTACGTGGACACCGCTGAACCATCAGCTCATGAATGACAAGGTAAACTGAGTTGACCTTTATGTGCTGTCAAGAGGTAAAAATGAAAACGTTTTAGTCTGGTTTCACACAAAAAAAACAGCATTGGCGTTGCGTCGCGCCTGACGCACCGCATCGCGAAAAACAGGCCTTCAGGGAATACCGTGCTATTGCAGGAAGTGACGTGTGCTTGCTGTCACTTCCTGCTTAGAGTAGGCGGAAGCATATTGTTAAAATACTCTTCCGCGCATGTGTCCCATGACATCGTGTTCGTAATTTTTAAAAAACCACGCCATAGACTATCATGACTTCCGGGCCGATGCAGATCGCCACAAGTCGACGCATAGTTTTATGACTTGCGTTGGGGATGCGGCGAAAATCTCACTTCCGTCGCGTTGTACCGTGGAAGTATGAAAGTCTCCATAGACTCTCATTGCCTGGTGGTGGGCTGCAGTAAAAATATTGCACCGTCTTCGGGTGAAAGGGTCCTAAAGGTGGCCATACATCAAGCGACTTGGTGGATAATCAACCATCCGATTTGATTATTATAATTGAATCGGATGAATCGGAAGTGCTATCAAGAGCATGCCCGATCGACGATGCAACCAATTTTGGGCTGAAACTAGTTGCATGTATTGATTAGACATGCTGCAAGGTGTTGGGCCGCCGTGCTAGATCAGGTGTGTGGCAGTAACGTGCAGTATCAGGACGAGCGATGGAACCCCCAGCGCTATCCCACTAGTGTAAAATGTCCCCCTTCATGAATACTTTACCAGTCGTTGTCCGCCACTGGCTCTGTCTCCACACTCCTCCTCACAAATACGTGCACCATGTGGTTGCCAGGGTAACGTGGCTGCATGTGCCGCACACGACGTGTCTGTATGAGGAAGAGTGCGGAGACGGAGGTAGCGGCAGGCACCGACAGGTAAAGTAATCATGCATGGGGCACGGGGGTGGGGGCGGTGGGGCACATTTTACACTAGGGGGGGCATCGCCAGGGGCAACGTCACTAGGCCGATTCCCGCAAGATTCTTGAAATTGATCAGTAATCGGCCTGGGGTGTATGGGTGGCTAACAGATCTCTCTCCAATCAGATTCAATCAGAGAGATATCTGTATCTTGGTTGAATCTGATCATCATCGCTAGATGTATGGCCACCTTGAAGGCCCAGTTCCCCGTCCCAGAACAATGCTAACCCACAGCGCTGACTTCCCAACACACCATGTGATCACCAGGCCCCACCCACCTCCTCCCTTCTTATCACAAAAAATGGTATATTTGAAATACATGTGTACACATTCATATATATAGGACATTTCTCCCAGAGTAAAATGCACCATAAATTACTTTTCTCCCATGTTACTGTCACTTACAACGAGCAGTAAAAAGCTGACAGATCTGACAGGTTTTGGACTAGTCCATCTCCTCATGGGGGATTCTTAGTATTTCCTTTATTCTTTACAAAAGCACTCTATGGAAAGGCTCTATAAAGAAGATGTTGACCAGCCTCTCTACTCGCCGACACACAACTTTGGCAGCTGGGCTGGTAAATGTTTTTTTAAAGGTGATGTGAAGTGAAAATAAACTTATATAACGAATTGTATGTGTAGTATACCTACAAAATAAAGCATTAGTAGCAAAGATATGAGTCTCTATTGTTTTCAGTAAAGTTGGCAGTAAAGTTAAGAAACTTGAGTTGTTATCTATGCAAAAGAGCTTCTCTGAGCTCTCTGACCAAACTTGGTCGGCTACAGTGCTATTTTCTGAAGCACTTATACTTTAAAGAAACAGTGAAATACAACTTCAGATAAGGTTTTACTGCAGAGAAGTTCAAAGGGTCATTATTTCTGCTTTGTTTTATAGTTTAATATTAGAGAATTATGCAACTTTATACAAAAAAAATATAATATAACTGAAAATAAAAATATGAGACTCTTTTATTTTCTTATACACTACTACACATGCAATTCATTATATGATAAGGGTTTTTTTTCGCTTCAGTGTCACTGAAAGTAAAGAAAACCCTTCGAATCTCCCATGAGGAGATGGACTAGTCCAAAATCTGTCTGATCTGTCTTGTTACAACCTACTGTAAGTGACAGCAACATAGGAAAAAAGAAAGTTAGAATACTTAGTCTGGAAGAAATGTACATTAAAAAATACTGAGTGGGTTCCATACAATATTTGACAGAATCAGTCATTTAAATTAGATATAGTAAATGACGCATCCCTCGAAGTTGATTGATAATGTCTGACTGATTTAGAAAGATCGGATCACAGATGAAATTGCAATGGACGTTAATCAGTGTTTCTCCTGTTCATTGAAATGACGTGGCAAGCAATGGATACATGTGATTTATGCAGTGATCCTTTATATATTTCTAGGTGTTTGAAGAGAGGAGAGACCTGCTTGGGAAATGGGTAAGTTTATGTCAATGGGGGGGGGGGGGGGGGGCAGCTACACCTGCAGAGGCAGCTCCAAAATAGTCATAGAACAAACTGCTGCTGAACAACAACAGGACTAAATATGGTTGAAAAGACATTATACAGTATATAAGGGCAGGGCCGTTTCTTGGGCAGGGTGACAGCCCTGACCGCAGACCGGCAAGTAGCAGAAGGGGGACGCAGGCAGAAGGACATAAACGCTAGGAAGCTGGTGACACGCAGTGCAGCCAAATGAGAGAAGAAAGAAGATTACCGGCGCAATCACCTTCCTTGACTCCTCCTGGGCTGCCTGCATCAGACGTCAAGTCATCATCACGTCACCACCGTGTGATGACACCTGATGTCCTGTAGCGGTACTGCAGGCTGTCAGTGCACAGCGCCCATGGAGGAGTCGGCTTGCCGGGCTCTCTTCGCCTGTGTGTTCTCCTGCTCCCTGCTTCCTCCTGGATGAGCGGCTGGTCACTAGTAAGTAGGTAGATCTACTTGTGACCTTTTGGCTGTGTAACTGTTCCCAAAGAGTTAAGGTCCGTACACACGTCGGACTGGAGGCAACGACGGGTCCGTCGTTGCCTCCCGCTGGGTGGGCGTTCCAACGACAGTCCGGCGTGTGTACGCACTGTCGGCGGACTGATAAGGCTGTTTCTGAGCGATCCGCCCGACGTTGGAACGCCCACCCAGCGGGAGGTAACGATGGACCCGTCGTTGCCTCCAGTCCGGCGTGTGTACGGACCTTAAGAGTTTGTGAGTCCATGGGGGGAGGTGGGGGGGAGGGTACAGGGCGCAATTTTTACAGCCTTGCCCTGGGTGCAATTTAGCCTAGAAACTGCCCTGTATTAGGGGGCATCGTAAAGTTTGAATTATCACCTAGAAGATATTATGATATAGCAGGGAAATGTCAGCCTCTTCATTGGTAAACGCGTGATGTTGATAAAATCAGCTCTTTGTATCTGGCACAATCTGTAAAATAAATAAATGACACAATGAGCTGATTTTCTCAACATCATGCACTTAGGGACCAATGATGACATTGACAAACTGTCATCAATATCATCAATATACCATAATAACGTCCAGGTGATAATTACAATTTTATGACACCCCCACATATACCTGTATATGTAAAATCATAGCCTTTTTTCAGTCCTTGGATTTCATTAAAGTTTTATGTTCAACACAGTCCCAGTACACTTGATACGGGAAACATCCACAAATCTGGTGCATTATTTGTCCACTCAAGGAAGCCTGATGTACGTTTCGTGGTGCAGCGATCACTTCATCAGAGGCAAATATTGATTAATGACAAAGCACTAGTCTAATTAAAATCTATAAAGAATATGTAAATATGTACTAGAAAGCAATGAATCAGCATCAAAGGATGCATAGAACACAGTATTTTTCGGACCATAAAACGCCCCTTTTGAGCTAAAAAAGTAGGAAAGAAAAATATACTAAAACTTGTACATCCATGGTGCAGGGGAGTCTTGTGGATCTTCTCCCCCAGTAATTAGGTCACCGTGTACCTCATGTCCCCCTAGTGCCTATTGTGCCCTCCTCTGTCTCTGTGTCCCCTCCTCTATCCCCTCCTGTGTTATCTTCTGTCCGTTTCCTCCTTTGTCCCTCTGTGTTCTTCTCTGTCCCTCTATGTCCCCTTTAGTCTCTCTGTGTCTCCTTCTGTCTCTTGTCTGTCTCCCGGTGTCCCCTTCTATCCCCTTCTGTCCCTTTGTGTCCCCAGACTACTACAAGCCGCATACATGCAGCTGTCTTTTGCCATCAGTCTATGTGACTTGGCAGCTGAGCAGGCTGAGGGTCACATCTGGGGACACAGGCGGAGCAGGTGCGCGCGGCTCCCGATCGTGGTATGCACCTTCGTGATCACCATGTTGGGGGACAGGTGTTGTGTTCGGACCATAAGATGCAGGGACATTTCCCCCCCATTTTGGTGGAGAGAAAGTGCGTCTTGTGGTACGAAAAATACTTTATATCTGAAGCCAAGATCTAGCTATGTGGAATATACTCACAACACCAGGGACTTAACAAAACTAAAGACTATATCAAAAATATGGTTATGTAGATAGTATAAGTCCAGCTATCACAATGACCTTAAGTCTTCTTTCACAGTGGGACGTTAAAGTCCCACGTTCCAGCAGCCTGTAACGCAGCCCAACTCACAGTAATGAAAAATCAATGGGCTGTTCACAGTGCTCACGTTGCGTTACATTGTAACGCTGCACATTCTGGGAAAGTGCAGCATGCTGTGCGTTATACAGGGCTTTAGCTGCGTTAGACTGCTTGCACATGCTCATTGACTAGCCACATGGCTAATTAATATTCACTGCACTGTGGTGACCTAACCTGGACTCCTAGTGTTGTCCGGATCATGAATGAATCGTTCATTTGATCCGGATCTTTTTTGTCAGTCGAATCATCCGGATCATCACAATGAACGATTCGGTTCACAGTGGATGTCTGTCTGGAAGAAACAAGAACATACAGAATGTACAGTGCAGGGAAAGTCTTGTCCTGCTAGTCATTTCACCCCCAGTCTGCTTCCCTAGTAAAATGACTCAAATGATCCGGTTCAAAGATCCGGATCTTTTCAATGATCCGATTTGAATCATCCAAATCCTTGAAAAGATTCGGACTTCCCATCACTATCCTGGAGCGGCTGTTCTATCAGTATAGATAGAAGGAAAACAGCGCACCAAGAGCTGCATAACGTGGCTCAATCTGACAACCAACTTCAACACCACCATGCGTTGCGTTAGGGGCACGTTATGCGACCTTAAGGGGACCTAAAAGCCTATACGAATAATCAGGTTGTGCTGACATGAGATCAATGCATGCTAAAACAACATTACCCCAACTCTTCCACTCAGATAACACCAGCAGATACTTAAGTTCCTTCTACGATACAAAAGACACCAGTGTACTGTAAACCACAAACTGTACAAATTATTAAGGAAGTGTTTAAAGCAGACCTGAACTCAGAACTTCCACCCTGCTCTAAAAAATAAGCAACAGCATAATAACCTTTAAAGAAAAACATTTCTTTGTTACAGCTGATACAAATCCTGTCATAAATCTGCAGCGTGTCTACTTGCTTCTGTAGTGACATAGGGTTAACCTCCTGTGTTTTTAAATTAGCTGCTCTGCCGAGGCAGCCAGCTGACACGGCTGAGAGATCAAATTACATTTGTGATTAGTCACAGATGAGGGGGGGGGGGGATTAGACAGGCTAAGCTCTCTAAAAACATACAGAGTGCATTTCCCTATGTTTTCCTTCTATCCTGTGCAGGAGTTCAGGTCCACTTTACCTGGATCATAATGGGAATTTGGGAAGTTAAAAATGCATCATGTTACTCAAAAATAGAAGAAAAGCGTGCCATGTAAATATATAAGTACAATGAAATCAATGACCGGGGAAGTGACAACCAAGCATGCTGAGAATGCATCAATTACAGTGCTGCGCCCCAATAGCTACACCTGCCATGGTTCTTCATCCCTTCTCCATAGCAACAGAACAACGTACAAGCCTACAGGCTAGCGAACTGTCTGTACACAACTAGCACCTGCACTGTTGTCCAAGAGATCCAGTCCCGACCTATAGGAGAACAATGCCGAGATCTTTCGACAGGCAGATCGCTCGCAGACACATGAAGGTGTGCACACGCTTGATTTTTAGCATAGGCGAACCCAACTGGCCGCCTAGGCCAGGAAGCATGTGATCTGTGTGCAAGCCTTCAGGAGGTGTCAGTTCTCCCGCCTCTGTCCCTCCAGCCTGCTGGGATAGGTGAGTAAACATTTGTCCAGCGGTTGAGTGATTCTGTAATGGAGGGAGGTACAGGTGTCTCTGCTGTAGAGCAGAATGTGTGTGCTGGGTAAATGGCACCGCAGTGATTTGTGTGCTGCTGTCATTAGCTGTGGAGAGGAGTTACGGTATGTTTGTTAATTATCTCGGGTTTGTCTTGCTCTCTACACCTGCTGAAAGGGTGTGTGCACAGAGCAGAGAGCATGATGGGATCAGTGCAGCACAAAAGGATGGGGTCCCTAATCCACTGTGGTTAGCCATGGGTTATTCATCCCTGTCATACTGCCCATTGGAAGGGGGGGTCAGTGGCTAATCACCATTGCCCTGGGGTCTCTCCAGCTTCTTTGTCCAATAAAGTTGGACATACATCTCTCGACTTGGTGGCCTTTATTATCGAATCGGATGAAAATCAGTGTTACCAAGCGCATGCCCGATCGACGATGCGACCAATTTCTGGCCGAAAACGGTCGCGTGTAGCAATTGAACATGCTGCGAGATGTCGGGCCATTGTGGTCGATTGGGTGCACGGCGGTAACAGCAAGTAATATTGGGACGAAACACCAGACGCTGCCCCCCTACTAGTGTACAAATGTGCCCCCCAATGTGTGCATGTATACATTACCTGTCCTGTCTCACCCAACGGGCGGTGCCTATCCGTCTTCAGAACCCCCCATTCTTCCATTACCGGTATACATGCCGTCAGGCTGGCGTTACTCACGCACCACCTGCTTTACGCCGGTGGCACGTATAGCGTTGTTTCCCCCCATTCCCTTTAGATTGTAAGCTCACAAGGACAGGGCTCTCTCCTCCTTTTGTGTCTTAGAAATCATTATACAATTTATTCATCATGTTACTTTTATCACTGTCATTACCACTTCTGTATTTTGTATTCTGTATGTTGTATCATTTTTTGTGTTTTGTCACTAATTATGTATCATGTATATTGATGTACACCATTATCTGTATTATGTACCCCATGTTTGTTTCTTACTTTGTACAGCGCCACGAAATATGTTGGCGCTTTATAAATCAATAATAATAATAGCGCTAACAGAAGAGCGGGTGGTTCCAAAATGGAAGGCGAAAATCATAACATTTTAAATACATGTAAGCGCATACAAATAAAGGTGGCCATACACTGGTCGATTTGCCATCAGATCGACCAACAGATAGATCCCTCTCTGATCGAATCTGATCAGAGAGGGATCGTATGGCCACCTTACTGCAAACAGATTGTGAATTGATTTCAGCCTGAAACCGATCACATTCTGTGGAGCTGCCACCGCCCCCCACCGCATACATTACCTGTTCCGGCCGGCGCGTGCCCCCTGGTCCGCTGTCTTCTTCTCCGCTCCGTGCTCCGGCTACTGAACTTACTGTCCAAGGGAAGTTTAAACAGTAGAGGGCGCTCTACTGTTTAAACTTCCTGCCGGGACAGGAATTTCTGTGTAGCAGGAACGGCCCGGAGCGGAGAAGAAGACCACAGAGACCAGGGGACTCGTGCCGGCCAGGAGCAGGTAATGTATACCCGCTGTATTGCGTCGGTCGTCGGGCATTCGAACGCCGCTAACGATGCACTCCCGACCCGCGGGCGACCAAGGAAAATCTTCCGCACAGATGGGGCGACGGGAATCGACGGGAACGATCGATTTCGGATGGAAATCGATCGTTCTGTCAGCGGTGTGCGCGGCGATTTCACAGCCGTTTCGATCACTGTGATCGAAGCGGCTGTACATCGGCGGGAAAATCGTTAGGTGTATGGGCCCCTTTAGAAGTACATTTCTTTCAGAGTAAAATGAGCTATAAATTACTTTTCTCCTATGTTCCTGTCACATACAGTAGATAGCACTCTCAGATCTGCACATGAGCTTCTATTATCCTCTTCTACAATTACCTCCTCACATTCACATGTACAAGACTTCTCATGTGCCTCACCCCTCCTCTTGAATGCCCTTCCACAGCACATCCGCCACTCTCCCATCTTTGAAATCTTTAAACGCTACCTCAAAACCCACCTTTTCCGACAAGCATATTCTCTAGCTTAGGCCATGCACCCACTAAATAACCTAACTATGTGCTGCCTGTATATATACTGTATACTTCCCCCACCTCTTGTTTCCACCCCATTCCTTTAGATTGTAAGCTTACAAGGGCAGGGCTCTCACCCTTTTGTGTCATGGAATGTTATTAATTTAATTGCTTGCACTCTGTTAGAAATTTATACATTTTAGTCATCATGTTAAATCAAATTGTAATCAGCAGTGCTGTATCTTGTATCAGTGTTCATATTTCATGTATATCATTGTCTGTATCATTATGTATCCCTTGTTTGTTTTCTTACATTGTACAGCGCCACGGAATATGTTGGCGCTTTATAAATAAATAATAATAATAGTAAAATTCTGACATATCTGACAGGTTTTGGACTAGCCCATCTCCTCAGGGGGGGGTTCTCAGGGTTTTCTTTATTTTTAAAAGCAGTTAGTGAATGGCATTCGCTCTGTCCAACTGTCAAAATAGTGTGTAACTAGCAGGGAGGCTGGCCAACATTTTTGAGTAAATTCTTTTTAGGGAGTATCTTTATAAAAAATAAAGGCCATGCTGAGAATAATCCATGAGGAGATGGGCTAGTCCAAAACCTGTCAGTTCTGTCAGATTTCTGCTACCTACTGTAAGTGTCAGCAACACAGGAGAAAAGTAATTAATGGCTTATTTTACTCTGGAGCTAACGCACTTAATTATATGGGTTTACATGTATTGTAAATTTTACAATTTTCACAATAGTGGTCCTCTAAAGCTTGCAACTATTAAAGTGGACCCAAATTTAAAATACAAGATTTCAGAAATAAAATCTACGGTATTTTCTAAAGTATAATAATAAATAGCAGCCTTTTTTCAGCTGCATGATGACAAAAATAAAATATTTTACATTTATTGGAGGAACCCCTCCCTTCCTTTCAAATTGCCGGGACAAAATCCGGCAAACTGGTAAAGTAGGTAGTGTCCGGCAATGGAGGAATTGCTAATGGCTGCCCCCAGTATAATCCTAGTTATGAAAAGAGAAGGGTGAAAAGCATGCACTGAAATGCTCATAGGTTTGAAGGAGTGTTTATTTATCTTTGTATGTGTCAGAGTGGTGCAACTAAATATTTTTAATAAAAAAAAAAATGTTTGGTTTGGGTGCGCTTTAATGATGCAGACTGACAGATGCCATAAAAGTATGTATTGTTTTGACATACAGTTATCAGTGAAAGTAATCTGTGATACACATTTTTCTCTAGATGATGGCACAGTCATCCATCAGTGGCTGCATCACCCTCGGGGCCATATAAATATATTACAATTAGTAGGTAGGAGTTTGTGGCATGTGACCTCCGCTGGCCTATAGGGAGTGATCTGTCACTCAGCACAGGATGGCTTCACATTCTGGGCTCAGGCAGTGAAATGAGAAGCTGTGATCAGTATATTAGACACCAGTCTGTGACACCTGCAGAATAAAGCTACAGGCAGTGGCCTTTCATGTGGTAACTGAGACCCCCTCTCTGCAGTCCTTTCAGAGGATCAGCTCCATTCATGATAATTCATTTGTAGCGCTAAATACACTAATTACAGCACGCCAGGGACTGCCTCTGTATACTGACCAAACAGGTATGCTCTTATAAAGGCACAGACTCCATTTCATGGCCTGGGAAACTCATTCCTAAACCCTGAGGACTGCAGGATGGTCGTTTACAGTCAGTGTTGGGTATTAAAGCAGGATTGTCAGCCATAAAATCAAATTCCATTTACCCACTGCTCTGTGTATATCAGCAGTCTACATCCTGACACTGCATTGCAAGCATTCCAATATAATCATATATGTGTGTGCTGTAATGAATCTAATCTCAGTCAGCCTGGCTCTATTTGGTACATTGCCGGGGAAAAGGAAGCTTGTTATCTCTCCTCCGACATTCCAGATCCTCACTGATTGGCTGAGGGCAGCTCAGTGTGAAACAGGGCTGAGAATATACCTCACAAAAACACAGATAAGTTAATAGGCTTCTCCCTAAATTGACCCTAGACTCCGATACATACAATACACAATACATATATAGACATATGACTATAGTAGGGATAAGATTCTGAGCCCCTCTGATGCTGGGTACACACCATGCGTTTTCCCGCTCGATCTGCGTGTCGATCGGGATCGATTTGATTATTTCCGATGTGCTCGATTCGGGTTTCGATCGTTCCTGCCGTCGATTTTGCATACTTAACATGCAAATCGATGGCAGGAACGATCGAAACCCGAATCGAGCACGTCGGAAATAATCGAATCGATCCCGACTGACCTGCCGATTGAGCGGGAAAACACATGGGGCTTGATTCACAAAGCGGTGCTAACCTACTTAGCACGTCTAAAGTCTTTAGGCGCGCTAACCAGTGTGCTAAGTAGGTTATCAAAAGATTTCTCAATCAGACCGCGCGCTAACTTTGCGTGCGCAAAGTTTTACGCGCGCAAAGTCTTATGCGCGCTAAGTCCCATAGGCTTTATTGGGCACTTTGCGTGGAGCGCCCTGCGCTCTGTGCAGTATGCGCGTAAAGTTTTACGCGCATAAAGTTTTGCGCGCGTAAAGTTTTATGCGCGAAAACTCGTTTAGACGTGCTAAGGGGGTTTTCACAGGCGTGCTAACAGTTAGCACCGCTTTGTGAATCAAGCCCATGGTGTGTACCTACCATGAGGGACAGCTAGTGACAGCACAATATACTTGCAAAAGTATTCGGCCCCCTTGAAGTTTTCCACATTTTGTCACATTACTGCCACAAACATGCATCAATTTTATTGGAATTCCACATGAAAGACCAACATAAAGTGGTGTACACATGAGAAGTGGAACGAAAATCATACATGAGTCCAAACATTTTTTTACAAATTAATAACTGCAAAGTGGTGTGTGCGTAATTATTCATCCCCTTTGGTCTGAGTGCAGTCAGTTGCCCATAGACATTGCCTGATGAGTGCTAATGACTAAATAGAGTGCACCTGTGTGGGTTGTCCAAGAGAATATTGGGAGCAACAACACCATGAAGTCCAAAGAACACACAAGACAGGTCAGGGATAAAGTTATTGAGAAATTTAAAGCAGGCTTAGGCTACAAAAACATTTCCAAAGCCTTGAACATCCCACGGAGCACTGTTCAAATGATCGTTCAGAAATGGAAGGAGTATGGCACAACTGTAAACCTACCAAGACAAGGCCATCCACCTAAACTCACAGGCCGAACAAGGAGAGCGCTGATCAGAAATGCAGTCAAGAGGCCCATGGTGACTCTGGACAAACTGCAGAGGTCTACAGCTCAGGTGGGGGAATTTGTCCATAGGACAACTATTAGTCATGCACTGCACAAAATTGGCCTTTATGGAAGAGTGGCAAGAAGAAAGCCATTGTTAACAGAAAAGTCCCATTTGCAGTTTGCCACAAACCATGTGGGGGACACATCAAACATGTGGAAGAAGGTGCTCTGGTCAGATGAGACCAAAATGGAACTTTTTGGGCCAAAATGCAAAACACTATGTGTGGCAGAAAACTAACACTGCACATCACTCTGAACACACCATCCCCACTGTCAAATATGGTGCTGGCAGTATCATGCTCTGGGGGTGCTTCTCTTTAGCAGGGACAGGGACGCTGGTCAGAGTTGATGGGAAGATGGAGCCAAATACAGGGCAATTTTGGAAGAAAACCTCTTGGAGTCTGCAAAAGACTTGAGACTGGGGCGGAGGTTCACCTTCCAGCAGGACAACGACCCTAAACATAAAGCCAGGGCAACAATGGAATGGGTTAAAACAAAACATATCCATGTGTTAGAATGGCCCAGTCAAAGTCCAGATCTAAATCCAATCAAAAATCCGTGGCAAGATATGAAAACTGCTCTTCACAAACACTGTCCATCTAATCTGACTGAGCTGGAGCTGTTTTGCAAAGAAGAATGGGCAAGGATTTCAGTGTCTAGATGTGCAAAGCTGGTAGAGACATACCCTAAAAGACTGGCAGCTGTAATTGCAGCAAAAGGTGGTTCTACAAAGTATTGACTCAGGGGGCCGAATAATTACGCACACCCCACTTTGCAGTTATTTATTTGTAAAAGAATGTTTGGAATCATGTATGATTTTCGTTCCACTTCTCACATGTACACCACTTTGTATTGATCTTTCACGTGGAATTCCAATAAAATTGATGCATGTTTGTGGCAGTAATGTGACAAAAAGTGGAAAACTTCAAGGGGGCCGAATACTTTTTCAAGCCACTGTATACTCTGTAAAGTGCTGCAGAAGATGTTGGTGCTATATAAATACTAAATAATAATAATAAATAATAATGCGATGCATGCAGCGCAGTGCTGCATAACCTGTGCATGAACCGTTGCAGTGAAGCCTACCTTGTACGTATGTTGTGCTTCACTTTATGCATCACAACACTCTCGTAACACTGTAGGTTTGGGGATGTGGGAGGAAACAGGAGTGCCTGGAGGAAGCACGGGTAGAACATACAAACTCCATGCAGATAGTGCAGGAGGACCCAGTGCTGCAAGGTGAGAGTGCTAACCACTTTGCCACAGTGCTGCCCGCCTATGCATGTGAACGCACCATTATGAATGATGAAATAAATATTGTCATACCTCTGTTGTGTATAGCTGACAGCACTGACGCATGCCAGGAACTGAGGAATAACTGTGCTGTTTGTCATTTCAGTTTGACAAGTGGTCGGACGCCCAGAGGCGAAGGGTGCTCTGCGACCTCTTTGAAAGATGCTCCGTATCGCAGCTCAGATTCTGCAGCAACCACCTGCAGGGAAAAGCCCCGCGAGATGCCCTGGACTTCACCACTGTGCTGCCTCGAGTGCTGTCCCTATACCTCTTCTCCTTCCTGGACCCCAGGAGCCTCTGCCGCTGTGCCCAGGTCTGTACTACATGCCAGCACTGCCCACAAGGTGGCACTGCTGCTGTCCCTGTACCTCTTCTCCTTCCTGGACCCCCGGAGCCTCTGCCGCTGTGCCCAGGTCTGTATGCCATGCCAGTACTGCCCACAAGGTGGCACTGCTGCTGTCCCTGTATCTCTTCTCCTTCCTGGACCCCCGGAGCCTCTGCCGCTGTGCCCAGGTCTGTATGCCATGCCAGTACTGCCCACAAGGTGGCACTGCTGCTGTCCCTGTACCTCTTCTCCTTCCTGGACCCCTGGAGCCTCTGCCGCTGTGCCCAGGTCTGTACTCCATGCCAGTACTGCCCACAAGGTGGCGCTGCTGTCCCTGTACCTCTTCTCCTTCCTGAACACCCGGAGCCTCTGCCGCTGTGCCCAGGTCTGTACTCCATGCCAGTACTGCCCACAAGGTGGCGCTGCTGTCCCTGTTCCTCTTCTCCTTCCTGGACCCCCGGAGCCTCTGCCGCTGTGCCCAGGTCTGTATGCCATGCCAGTACTGCCCACAATGTGGCACTGCTGTCCCTGTACCTCTTCTCCTTCCTGAACCCCCGGAGCCTCTGCCGCTGTGCCTTAGGTCTGTACTCCATGCCAGCACTGCCCACAAGGTGGTGCTGCTGTCCCTGTACCTCTTCTCCTTCCTGAACCCCCGGAGCCTCTGCCGCTGTGCCCAGGTCTGTACTCCATGCCAGTACTGCCCACAAGGTGGCGCTGCTGTCCCTGTACCTCTTCTCCTTCCTGAACACCCGGAGCCTCTGCCGCTGTGCCCAGGTCTGTACTCCATGCCAGTACTGCCCACAAGGTGGCGCTGCTGTCCCTGTTCCTCTTCTCCTTCCTGGACCCCCGGAGCCTCTGCCGCTGTGCCCAGGTCTGTACTCCATGCCAGCACTACCCACAGGGTGGCACTGCTGTCCCTGTACCTCTTCTCCTTCCTGGACCCCCGGAGCCTCTGCCACTGTGCCCAGGTCTGTATGCCATGCAGTACTGCCCACAATGTGGCACTGCTGCTGTCCCTGCACCTCTTCTCCTTCCTGGACCCCTGGAGCCTCTGCCGCTGTGCCCAGGTCTGTACTCCATGCCAGTACTGCCCACAAGGTGGCACTGCTGCTGTCCCTGTACCTCTTCTCCTTCCTGGACCCCCGGAGCCTGTGCCGCTGTGCCCAGGTCTGTATGCTATGCCAGTACTGCCCACAAGGTGGCACTGCTGCTGTCCCTGTACCTCTTCTCCTTCCTGGACCCCCGGAGCCTCTGCCGCTGTGCCCAGGTCTGTATGCCATGCCAGTACTGCCCACAAGGTGGCACTGCTGTCCCTGTACCTCTTCTCCTTTCTGGACCCCCAGAGCCTCTGCCGATGTGCCCAGGCTCTGTACTCCATGCCAGCGCTACCCACAAGGTGGCGCTGCTGTCCCTGTACCTCTTCTCCTTCCTGGACCCCCGGAGCCTCTGCCGCTGTGCCCAGGTCTGTATGCCATGCCAGTACTGCCCACAAGGTGGCACTGCTGTCCCTGTACCTCTTCTCCTTCCTGGACCCCCAGAGCCTCTGCCGATGTGCCCAGGCTCTGTACTCCATGCCAGCGCTACCCACAAGGTGGCGCTGCTGTCCCTGTACCTCTTCTCCTTCCTGGACCCCCGGAGCCTCTGCCGCTGTGCCCAGGTCTGTACTCCATGCCAGTACTGCCCACAGGGTGGCACTGCTGTCCCTGTACCTCTTCTCCTTCCTGGACCCCCGAAGCCTCTGCCGCTGTGCCCAGGTCTGTATGCCATGCCAGTACTGCCCACAAGGTGGCACTGCTGTCCCTGTACCTCTTCTCCTTTCTGGACCCCCAGAGCCTCTGCCGATGTGCCCAGGCTCTGTACTCCATGCCAGCACTACCCACAGGGTGGCACTGCTGTCCCTGTACCTCTTCTCCTTCCTGGACCCCCGGAGCCTCTGCCGCTGTGCCCAGGTCTGTATGCCATGCCAGTACTGCCCACAAGGTGGCACTGCTGTCCCTGTACCTCTTCTCCTTCCTGGACCCCCAGAGCCTCTGCCGATGTGCCCAGGCTCTGTACTCCATGCCAGCGCTACCCACAAGGTGGCACTGCTGTCCCTGTACCTCTTCTCCTTCCTGGACCCCCAGAGCCTCTGCCGATGTGCCCAGGCTCTGTACTCCATGCCAGCGCTACCCACAAGGTGGCGCTGCTGTCCCTGTACCTCTTCTCCTTCCTGGACCCCCGGAGCCTCTGCCACTGTGCTCAGGTCTGTATGCCATGCCAACATTGCGCTCAAGGTGACAATGCTGTCCCTGTACCTCTTCTCCTTCCTGGACCCCCGGAGCCTCTGCGCCCAGGTCTGTACTCCATGCTGACAGTACCCACAAAGTGGTCTGTACACCATGCCAGCAGGCCCATAAGGTGGCACTCACAGCTCCCGATGTCCCACTCTGACAAAGAAAAGGGGAATTACTTACGGGCGACAAAGGGCATTACTTGTTGCCTGATGGTGATTGGGACCCGCCTCACAGATGACATCGGTGGGCTGTGACTATACAGACGTATCGTTGGCCTGTAGGCCAATGATGCATTCTGTAGTAATGTGGGGGAGGGGGGGGGTGTAGGGCAAGGGCAGTGCATATTTGGCATCACATGGTGGGCAGGTTGAGCAGCAGTTGGGGGCTGCTATGCACACAGTGGATTATCAGGAGCGGCGGTCGTTATCAGCTGCCTCACCCGACTTTATCGTGTGTAGGGGCAATAGGGGAGCATACACACATCCAAATTTGATTGGCCAATCACTGACCAATTTTACCACCTTTATGTTGTATGAGGGTCAACAAATTGTGAATACCATAAACAGACTGTGTAGGTAAGCTCTCCAAATACACCACAGTGGTAAAGTTGGCCAGTCATTGGCCAATCAAAATTGGATTTGTGTACCAGGCTTTAGGCCTCTTGCACACTGCAAGCAATTCAGATTCCGATTCCGCTTTTTAATCTGTTTTTACATCCGATTCCGATTCAGATTTTTAATCTTAACTGCATGCTGCGTTTTTTGATCCGTTTTTCTGTTGAATGTATTCAAGGAAAATCGGAAACGGAATCGGAATCGGAATCGGAAAACGGATTTGCAGTGTGCAGGGAGCCTTAGGGTTACTTTACTGCATTCTCCGCTCCCCACCATGCATTGCTCCTCCGTCATTGTAAGCCTGTGTACCATGTGATGAGGACTGTCTGCTGTATTGGTGATTGTTGATATGTGTCCTCACAGGTGAGTTGGCATTGGAAGACCCTAACAGAACTGGACCAGCTCTGGATGCCAAAGTGCTTGCGGTTCGGTTGGTACATCAACTTTTCCCCGACTCCTTTTGAACAGGGCATCTGGAAGAGGCAGTACATAAAGATGGTGAATGAACTGCATGTCACACGACCCAAGGTGGGTACGGCCACATCCTTATCTTCTCACTGTGTGTGAACAGCATCCAAAACTATCTGCGCATCTTCCTTCCAAAACACAAGAAATACAATGAATGTTTGGCAAAATTATTAGAGCTCAAATAGATCAGATTAAACTGCTGCAATGGGAATGTCCTTATTAGAAGAGCACACAGGGAGACACTGCAAGTGGCACCTCCTCTTCTCCCTGAGCTCCCCTTAGACTTCTGATGTGTCTTAGGCCAGTTCAGGTCTGTGGTTAACAGAGGTGTTCAGTAAGCATATCTGCCTCTGCCGTGCGCTCCTAACCACCCATTCAAGACTAATTCATTGAACCACCACTTCTCAGCAGTTAGAACTTGGTTCCGAGTTGTGTATATAGCATTCATGTGGCTGCAGGCTGGGGGAAGCCATGATGCAATCATCTCGGAGATTCAGACTATGCGTGCATGAAAAAAGGGCTTGGCTTGATAACGGAATGGCGCGTATGGATAACGAAATCTGACTACGATAAACATCGTTGTCAAACTTGGCAAATGATAAATACCATTGTAAAAACAGATGAGAAATAATAACGAAAATATATTAACGTTAAATATTGTAAACGTAGTTCAACAATACAGCTTAACCCAACCCTACCCTCACACAGAACCCTCTCCTGGTGGTGCCTAAAAGGAACCACTCCCCCTGGTGGCGCCTAATCCTGACCAATCTCCGGTGGTGCCTAACCGTAACCCCCCCTCTCCAGTGGTGTCTAACCTTGACCACCCCCCCCCCCCCCCCCCGATGTTGCCTAAAACTAACCGACACCCAGGTGGTGCCTAACCCTAACCACTCCCCCTTCTGGTGCCTAACCCTAACCACTCCCCCTTCTGGTGCCTAACCCTAACCACTCCCCCTTCTGGTGCCTAACTCTAACCACTCCCTCTGCAGAAACACCCTTTTACACATAAAAACGATAATATCCTTGAAAACATAAAATCTGTACATACAAATGAAATAATATGACAAAAACTATAACGTTGCAAGCTTCTAAAACAATAACATACTTCAAAAACTCTAATGTTGTTAACGATATTTATCGCAGCGCCCTTTTCGATAATTGCATTAGTGTCTATGGCGGCGCCCTTTTCGTCCACCTTCAGCTGGCGCCCTTTTTTCCTGCTGCCCAGACTATAGATACGCAAAGATAATAATAGTAGTGCCAACATTTGTATAGCGCTTTTCTCATGTCAGACTCAAAGCGCTTGCGAGCTGCAGCCACTAAGGGTTCGCTTAATACGCCACCCTGCAGTGTTACGGAGTCTTACCCAAGGACTCCTTACTGAATAGGTACTGGCTTACTGAATAGGTACAACCAAGATTTAAACCCTGGACTCCTATGTCAGAGACAATGGAAAAGAAGCACCTTTAAAGAAAACTAAAAGCATAAAACGGGAGGTAGGTACCTTCCCTTATAGAGACACTGAAGCGAAAAAAAATATATGATATAATGAATTGGTTGTGTACTATGATATAGGTAGAAAAAAAACAACGTTTTGTAAGAAATAATACCTTTTAATGGCTAACTAATAGAGTTAAATGATGCAAGCTTTCTGGGATCTAGTCCCCTTCTTCAGGCATATTTCCAGATGTAAGCTGAAGTAAAACACTGATGCAGATAAATGGTAAACACGAAGATGACAGTTGTGTTGGTTACTGTTTATCCGTTAGGTGTCAGGTGATCAGCAGGCTGGAGCCAGTGAGTTAGTGCAACCATACATGAAATCCAGAAAAATTTTTTGTGTACTATGAATAATTACTAGAAGATTAGCAGCAAAGAAAATATTCTCATATTTTTATTTTCAAGTATATAGTGTTTTTTCTAACATTGCATCATTCTCTAATATGTGCAGATTACACAACACTCAGCATTCAAAATGATTCTTTCAGAGCAGTCTGTGAACTAATGACCTCTCCTCTGGCAGAGAAAAAGTAAATAGTTCACTAACAGTTGAGATAATAAAAGTCAGAAAACAGCCCTCTCCACGACTTTTGAAAGTCGTAGAGATAATGGCTTTTTTGTATAGAGATAACAATTGGAGTTTCTTAACTCTTCCTGTACTGGAAACAATTAGACTAATGTATCTGATCTTAATGTTTTATTTCTTAGCTCTACTACACATATAAATCATAATATCATAGTTTTTTTTCGCTTCAGTGTCTCTTTATGGTGTATTGGCAAAAAATATAGGTAGACCTTATCGACCAATGTGTTTCAGCTTCGTCAGGTATGAAGTCTAAACTCTGCAAATAAAGAGCGTGAATGTAAAAGATTGTATACCCCTGAATCCTATGCAGTGGTTGCGTGACTCACTGACTTGGGATTGCGGAACAGGTGAATATGCATTCCTATCAACATTTTTTTCAAATCTCCCGCCTGGGTAATATGTCAGGTGGGGCTCCCTTGCTCCTTTAATTACTAACACATATGAATTATACAGGTTTTGTGGCTGGATGGATGCAGTTAAGACAATGATTATGTGTTAGTAGCCCCAGAACCTGTATAACTTAGATGTGTCAGTAATTAAAGGGATACGTTGGCAATGGTGCTCCCTTGTGTTGCCCCTCATTTTTCTTCTACTATCCCACAGAGTCAGACTGTGCCTTCCCCCTTGCAGTGAGAACAGTAGGGATGATGCAATCAAAGCAGCAGCTCTGCCCACAGACACTGAAACTAAGCCCTTGTTCTCTTCTGCTTCTGGTCATGTGATCAAAACATCAAGACAGAAATTGTAGCTGCAGAAACTTTATTTCACACCAAAAAAAAGATACAGTCTGATCACTTTGGTTACTAAGATTATGTCTTATAGTCTGAAAATGGAATTTAACAGGAGTGTGTGTTGGTAACTGGTTCCCTTCGATGCACAAATGTTTTTAGTGCAGTGCAGTCACATACACAGAGCCTGATGTTAACTTCTTCATCTGAGTTTCTTCAGATCAAAAAATTCAACTGAATCAATGGAGATATATACATTCAATGCAGAAACAGGCATAATGGCTGCCACCGATATTACAGGACATATCTGACTTTTATTCCCCAACAGACTCCACCGAAAGATGACTTTGTGGTGATTGACGTGAAGCCGGTTACTAGAGAAATTCTGGATACAACGCTGTCCTCATCCCTCATGCAGCGGTCTGTGTCATATGACAAAGGGAAGTCACATGACAAGGGGAAGAGGGATCTGCCTCCATGGCGGTCTTCTGATAAACATCCTACCGACACCGTCCGATACAACTACCTGGATAACTTCCACCCCATCGAGCAAGCAAGGCAGGCGTAAGTAAGAGGCGATGCATGGAAGCTGTGTGTCTGATTCCATATTCCGATAAAGACAAACACTTCTAGTCTACATCAGGGTTTCTCGCCAGTATCAGCCTATGGGCTGCTTTATGAAAGATGGCGTTAAGTACCTAGTGTTGTGAGAAACATTATCTCAGGGACCCCTTGACACAAGTGCAGAGAGCGTGTTTTACAGTAATTGTTTATTATTTTTGTCAGACGTATCAAGACGACCACAAGATGTCACTGTGTGTAAAATGTGATGATGATCTATATGGCATTATTATTTCCTGTATTCTCTCTTTGTTCCTCTCTGTTATAAGTAAGCTGCATTATCTGATGGTTGTGTATGATTTAAGCTCTGCATGTTTTCTTCAGTAAAGAGCCCTAACTTATTATACTGAGTTCCTATCTGCATGTACAAAACACTCTGCTCCATATTTTTTTAGGCCGGTTTTACACCTGGCCAGTGTGTGTGCTGTGCGATGCCCCGCCCCCATAGCACCCCAACGCACAAATTGTCACTCATATGACCCTGCATCAGAGTGGGCCGATAAGGTCACATGCATAGCGACGCCCCCTCCGCATGCTCTTTGCCGCCCCTCACCTAGTGACGTTCTCCTTGCTAGACCGGAAGTAAGTCACTGGGATTTCCAGCTTCCCTGTCGTATTTGCGTTGTTCAGCGCATGAGGCCGCACCCCCCTCCCCAACGTATTTAACATTTCTGTGCTGCCCATTGACTTCCATGCATTCATCTGCCACAGAAGTCTGTGTAAGCACTGGGCCCCATAGATTTTATTTGCTGTTGCCTTACCCAGCGTGCAGAAGTTAGAAGAAATGCAAAGATGATTTTTAATAGCGTCAAATTACAGAATGACGTTTACAGCACACCTAGGTCATATCAATTTTTGTTACAAAAATGTATGGTAATTTTACTTCACATGGCAGTGTTGATTTAAAGTGAACCTGAAATGAGAGTGATACGGAGGCTGCCATAATTATTTCCTTTTAAAACAATACCAGTTGCCTGGCAGTCCAGCTGATCTACTTGGCTGCAGTAGTATCTGCATTACACCAGATACAAGCATGCAGCTAATCTTGTCAGATCTGACAATAATGTCAGAAACACCTGATCTGCTGCATGCTTGTTCAGGGTCTATGGCTGAAAGTATTAGGTGTAGAGGATCAACAGGACAGCCAGGCAACTGGTATTGCTTAAAGAGAACCTGTAACAAAAAAAAAGTTCCCCTGGGGGGTACTCACCTCGGGAGGGGGAAGCATCAGGGTCCCAATGAGGCTTCCCCCTCCGCTGTAGCTGCAGGCAGTCCAGCGCTTGCTCCCCCGAAGTCTCCGGTAATCCAGGCTCGACAAGCCTGACAAGCTAAATTTATTTACCTTCCATGGCTCCAGCGGGGGTGCTGTTGCAGTTCTCAGCACGGAGATAGACGGAAATAGCCGATCTCTGTCAGGTCCGCTGTACTACGCAGGTGCAGGAGACTTGCACCTGCGCAGTAGAGGTGCGTGACAACGATCAGCTATTTCCGCCTATCTCCGAGCGGAGAGCCGATACTGCACCTGCACTGGATCCGGGAAGGTAAATATTTACAACCCCGCCATTCGGAGGGCCAGAGCGAGACCAGCGTGGGACACAGGAGGACGGGGGAAGCGTCGATAGGATCCGGAGGCTTCCCCCTACCGAGGTGAGTACCCCACCCCGGGGAACTTTTCGTCGTCACAGGTTTTCTTTAAAAGGAAATACATATGGCAGCTTCCATATTACTCTCACCTCGGGTTCTGAGAATCCTGACAGCTTTATTAAACAGCGCTTGTCTCCATTACCGCTGTGTCAGTAAGCGTGTTACACACACAGCTCCTGGAAGTGATGATCGGGCGTCGGCTGTGCTAGCATAGCGCTTGTTGTGTGTCAGCGGCCTCATGCTAGCTGCAGGCAGTGGCGGAGCAGAGTGTGATAGATTAGCGCTCTCCTGCAGCCAGGCCTGAACATGGAAAAGGCCTCGCAGTGCACAGATAACAGTGATGGATGGAAGGCTCCTGTCCATACTGGAAGCGTCAGTCCTCTTGCGTGATGGAGAAAGATCATTTTTCAGCATCCGTGGACCGTACTGTGTGGATTCCGGACTTCAGCAGCGCAGGGTCTCCTGTCTGGCGTCACCCAGCTGCCAGGAGCTGCTGCTTAGCAGATCTACGATAACAGCTGTTTTTTATAATAATTACATGACAGAAATTCCCCCGCTCTGAGACTGATTATGATGGAAGACCAGGAGCTTACAGGCTGAGAAGCCCTTATGTGCACCTTTTGCTGTGACTGCAGGCGTAACACAAAGGGGTCAAGAGTGTTGCAGCTGTTATGGAGCCCCAAGGGTGCATGGGGTCCGCACAGCACAGCAGGTAGCGAGCAGAAGGCCACTAAAGGACCACTCAAGCAAAAAAAGTAAGCAGTTTAAGAGAAACTGTAACCAAGAATTGAACTTCGTCCCAATCAGTAGCTGATTCCCCCTTTCCCATGAGAAATCTTTACCTTGTCTCAAACGGATCATCAGGGGGCTCTGTATGGCTTATTTTGAAGTGAAACCCCTCCCACAGTGTGATGCCAGCGCCTCACAGCTCTGAGGTCCTGACATCACACTGTGGGAGCCTTGTTGCACTGTGAGAAATAACATCTGTCTCCAACTGCCAAAAAAGCAAGCAGCGTCTCCTTCCACTGACATCACCTGCTAGCAGTAAAAATGTCTCACCATGTGATAAATGTCAGAAAGTAAATCAGGGAGAGGAAATATTTTTACAACGGGCAAACACTGACTAAATTATTTATACATAATTATTGTAAAAATTAAGCACTTTTTTTTTTAATAAATAATTTCCACTGGAGTTCCTCTTTAAAATCTGGCAGAACTGACAGGTTTTGGACTAGTCCATATCTTCAAGGGGGATTATGTGGGTTTTCTTTGTTTTCAACGGCATTTCCTGAACGGCAGTTTAACTACCAAAGTAGTAAGATGCCAACTAGCCTTCTTGCTCCCTTGCACACTATTTTGTCAGTTAGATTGAGCAACTGCCTTTCAGGAAATGGTTTTGAAAACAAAGAAAGCCCTGAGAATCCCCCATGAGGAGATGGACTAGTCCAAAACCTGTTGGTTCTTTCAGATTTGAACCGCTTACTTTTTTTGCTGGAGTGGTCCTTTAATGATAGTGTCATCAATGGTTTGTTAACCTCTCTGTCTATCTATTACACAAGAATATTACTACCGTGCATGATTTTTCCTGTAGGCAAGATCATGTAGAACATAACAGTCACGTGATCATGACCAGCCAATCCAAACCTTAGAACTGCAGCTATGAAGACATTCTAGCATCATTGATAGGTGCAGTTATTAGTCTCCAATTGGCTGATTATAGTTAAGTAATGATTACCACTTCCTGTCTACATAATTTTGCCTACAAGAGACAGAATAATTTAGTGCAAACTGATCATCTCATGTGATTCTTATTTGGTCTCTTGAAAACAGACACCGCTATCTGCTTATTAAGATGAGCTACTGCTGGATGTGCAGTCCCTTTATACAGAGGCTGAAGGGAAAAAAAGTAATTTGAACTGCAGAAAGTTTTCGATTCCTCTGGCTGCTCATAAGCAACTATCCACTTCAGTTCAGCTACTGGATTTCCCCAAAAGGGTCCAGAATCGCCAATAAAAGGGAAGCAGGAAAAAAGGGCGCCGGCGGCTAGTGGATGAAAGGGGCGCCGCCATAGACTCTAATGCAATTATCACTAATACAGCGAAAAAAGCAGAATGAAGGGCGCCCAATAAATATCATTAACAATGTTAGAACATTAACAATTGATGTATGTTATCGTTTTTGAAGCTTGCAAAGGGTGTGTCTGCAGGGAACACGGGGGGGATGGGTAGAGTTAGGCACCACCAAGGGGGTGGTTAGGGTTAGGCACAACGGGAAGGGGGGGGGGGGCTAGGTTGGGGGCTGATGGAACGAATGTTAGGACTAGGCACCAACAGGGGAGTAGTTAATTTCAGGGATCGCCAGGGGAGGGTTCTGTGTGAGAGTAGGGTTGGGTTAAGCTGTATTGTTGAATGACATTACAATTTTTTTACATTAATATATTTTCGCTATCAACTCCTGTCTGTTTTAAAACCGTTTGTATCATTAACCCATTCGCGTTCCGTTGTTTTCACTTGAGAAATGTTCATCTCCCATTCATTAGCCTATAACTTTATCACTTCTTATCACAATGAACTGATGTATATCTTGTTTTTTCCGCCACCAATTAGGCTTTCTTTGGGGAGTACATTTTGCTAAGAACCACTTTACTGTAAATGCATTTTAACAGGAAGAATAAGAAAAAAACGGGAAAAAAATCATTATTTCTCAGTTTTCAGCCATTATAGTCTTAAAATAATACATGCCTCCATAATTAAAACTCACGTATTGTATTTGCCCATATGTCCCGGTTATTACACCGTTAAAATTATGTCCCTATCACAATGTATGGCGACAATATTTTATTTGGAAATAAAGGTGCATTTTTTCAGTTTTGCATCTATCACTATTTACAAGTTTAAAATAAAAAAAATATAGAAATATTTCATCTTTACATTGATATTTAAAAAGTTTAGACCCTTAGGTAAATATTTACATGTTTTTTTTTTTTTATTGTAATGTTTTTGTTTTTTTTATATTGAACATTTTATTTGGGTATTTTTGGGAGGGTGGGATGGAAACAGTAGTTTTTATAATGTAAATGCGTGTTGAATTTTATTTTTTTTACTTTTATTTGTAGTTTTACTTTTTGGCCACAAGATGGCGGCCATGAGTTTGTTTACATGACGTCACTCTAAGCGTAACATACGCTTAGAGAGACGCATGGAGGAGGTAACAGCCAGAAAAAGCACAGCTTCCGAGAAAAGCTGTCGCTTTTTCAGCGGGGGAGAGGAATCCGTGATCGGGCAACGAGCCGCGGGCCGGGAGCGCCCATGCACGCGCGCGATTGGCTGCGGGAGTGCGCGGGAGCGCGCATGGTTCCTGGACGTAGAAACTACGTCCAGGAACTAAAATAGGTTAACCATATTCGTTATCGAAACATCGTTTCGATAAACGATGTTTATCATTATTGGGATTTCATTATCCACCGGCGCCATTTCGTTATCCAGACAGGCCCTTCTTTCCTGGCGCCCTTTTTGCATTCACGCAATAAAAGGAAGGGCATACCTGAAAATAATGGTTCTGGAACAATTTGCCCTGTATCTCCCTCTACTGCGAGGAGGTATGCATTGCAGATATTAGCGATATGTAGGGGAGGAGCTTAATATCTTAAAGGGAGCCTGAGGTGAGAGGGATATGGAGGTTGCCATATTTATTTGGCAGATCTCTCTCTGATCAAATCTGATCGGAGAGAGATCTGTTGGGCGCCATAAACCGCATGCCTATTCCTTATCAATTTCAGCATGAAATATTTCAGGAATTGGCCCGGTGTTGCCGCCTTGCCGCCCGGTGCTGTCCCCGTAATGTAAAATGTAGTGCCCCGTGCAGGAGTACATTAGCTGTTGGTGTCCACTGCTGGCTCCATCCTCTGTCCACATACACGCGCCCCACGTGGTTGCCAGGGTATATGTGGGCACGCGCGCACCAGCGTATACGTCGGCAACCAAGAAAAGCGCGTGAATGTGGACAGAGGGTGGAGCCAGGGGCGTACACCAACAGGTAAAGTGCTCATGCACATGGCATCTGGGAGCACATTTTACACATTACTGGGGATTCCATTGCGTCTGTCGTTGTCCCGATATCGCACGCATTTACCACCGCGCACCCGATCGAACATGTCGGCTCGACAACTTGCAGCATGTCTGATCGATACATGCAACTAATTTCGGCCCGAAATAATCGCATTGACGATCAGGCATGCTCTTGGCAGCACCGATTTTTATCCGTTTCGATTATAAACAAATCAGATGGTCGATCGTCCGGCAAGTCATCAGATGCATGACCACTGTTTATTTGCTTTCTGATATATCCCACCCTATGACAGGTCCCCTGGTGATGAGATAATCAGTGTTGTTGACGTCAGGCGTCAGTGGTTTTCTATGGCTGATGGGTGTATAAGATAATAATAAGGTCACTGGGTACAGAATGAGTCCATTTCTATGCAGATCACAATCCAGCACTGCAGACAGCCGAGCAGTTCTGATAATATCAGTTTGTGGCAGATAATGTCCTGTTGTTGCCGCTTCCTTTGCCTAAACCTGTTCCCTGGTCACAGCAGAGAGGCAGAGGAATATTTCATCAGCAGAGAGGCAGAGGAATATCTTGTCTTCAAAGAGGAGCCGGCTGACGCTTCCAGCTGATGAAAGACAAGGCATGCGGGCATCTGCAGCTCCTGTGTCACTCCTGCTTCCCAGAAACGTTTCCTATTAACTCTCTGCACACCCAAGGCCAACGATATCTGTAATAGAAATGGCAAACCTTAAAGCGGGATTGTCACCATAAAAATCAAATTTCTACAGCAACTGGTCTGAGTGTATTAAGTGACGAAGATGCTAATCCTGCATTCATAACTTTTTCTGCTGTTATGAATTGGAGTTATCACATACTTTAGGAGCACTGGCCCTTTAGTAGTCGGTGCCAAACAGTTGCATGCTGGGGGTTCTTTTTATCTATAATATATTCCTCCTCTTCCATTTATTTCCCTGCCTAGCTGAAACATAATCCCCTGCTCACTTGTGTTTACAAGCAAGGCTGAGGTGACTCAGTGATTGGAGGAGAAAAGAAACAAAAAGTAAAGGGCAGAAATGACATCAAGATTTAGCCTAAACTGTGGGCAAATGACATGGTTCCCACCAGGAACAGAATTCTCTTCATTTACTATATAACATTCACTGAAATCAAAATGTGGACAGTACAATACA
This sequence comes from Hyperolius riggenbachi, assembly GCF_040937935.1. Taxonomy (NCBI): domain Eukaryota; kingdom Metazoa; phylum Chordata; class Amphibia; order Anura; family Hyperoliidae; genus Hyperolius; species Hyperolius riggenbachi. Next base: position 54,549,080 of record NC_090649.1, on the reverse strand, counting down.
TGTGTTATGTAAGTAGATCAAGTATTTATCTATTTATATATGTGTTTTTCCCTGGCCTAGTATGGCTGATCCTACTGCTTTAAAGTGACACTGAAGTGAAAAAAAGCCTCATGATATAATGAATTGTATGTGTAGTACAGATAATTAATAGAACATTAGTAGCAAATAAAATGGTGTCATATTTTTATTTTCAGGTATATAGCTTTTTTTTTTTAATAACATTGCATCATTCTCTAATAATTGCAGTTACCACACTACACTCAGCTTTTTAAATTATTTCACAGAGCAGGCTATTAACCTTTTGAACTTTTCTCTGCAAAAAAAAAACATAAAAGAAGAAACAATGAGAGACAGTTGAGATAAGAGCTTCAAAAGACAGAGCTGTCCACCACTTTATAAAGTCACAGAGCTCACAGAAGCACTTTTGCATAGATAACAACTGAAGTTTCTTAACTATTCCTGTACTGGAAACAATATGAGACCCCTATCTGTGCTAATCATGTTTTATTCCTTAGCTGTACTACACATACAAATCATTATATCATAAGTTTATTTTCACTTCAGATTCCCTTTAAAGTGTACCTGAGATGAAAGGGTTGAAAAGTTTTATACATACCTGGGGCTTCCTCCACCTGCCTCCTCGCCAATCGCTCCCTTGCCGCCATTCTCCATTTCCTGAATACTCCGGTAGATTCCTTGTTATCTTCAGCCAGTCGGGTGTACTCCACATGCACGAGCCAGATGCACACGCGCGCTCCACCACGCTCCCGCCGCCAAGAGCATTCTGCGCCTGTGCAGTACCACTGCGCAGGTGCAGAACGCTCTCCAGCCACGGGAGCGGGAGAACACGTGGGCGGACTGCACCTGTGCCGAGTGGCCAAAGATAACGGGGCATTTACCGGAGCCAGGGGCAGATGTGTTAACCGCATAGGCTATATGGGGGAATGCATCCACCTGCCCGTGTGTATCGTGGACTGAAGAGAAGAGCGGTCCAATTACTACAACGGATCCCATGGATCCATTACAGAGTGACACTTGTGAACCTGCTGCGATTTATAAAATAGTAGCCATTTACTGTCAGTTTAGCAGTGAGCGGAGATCGGACAAAAAACATCCGTTCTCCACTCAAATGGGAACACAGCCTAAAGGTGGCCATACATGAGGCGACTTGGCAGCCAATCGATCATCCAATTCGATTATTATAATTGAATGAAATTCAGTGCCGCCAAGTGCATGCCCGACAAACAATGCAACCAGTTTTGGGATGAAAATTGGTCGCATTCTCAATCACGCATGCTGCAAGATGTTGCTCCAAGTGCGCGGCGGTAACGGCGTGCAATTTCCTGACGAACTTTCCTGATAATGTAAATGTCCTCCAGTGCCTGGTGTGAAGGATACATAACCTGCAGCCTGTGCTTGTCCCTCCGCTGGCTTCCGGGCGCATTCCCCTCTCCATACACGCACGCCTCACGTGGTTTCTTAGTACAGGTGTGCGTGTGACGTCACACACGTGCAACCTTACTAGGAAACCACGTGTGCGCGTGTATGCAGAGGAGATATCCTTTACACAGGGCATGGGTGGACATTTACATAAGGGGAATACAGCGTCGGGGCGGCGAGGGGCAGATGCAGCGCACAAGGCCGATTCCGGATCGATTTCAGCATGATATTGACTGGGAAGTGGCCTGTAGTGTATGGGCAGCTGACTAACCTCTCTCTATTTAGATTCGATAAGAGAGAGATTTGTCTCTTGGTCGAATCTGCCCATACATCCCTAGATATATTGCCACCTTTACTCTGCAATTCAACATTGCCTGACTACACAGAAACTGTGATTTATAGCCCTGAACTATTAACCTTTACATTGGGGAAGGGGAAACACTGGCAATAATTATAAGTAGTATTTCTTCCTCCGTAGAGCACCATGGAAGGTGATGGCGCTATATACAGTAACAGTGGCGGACACAGCCAGCAGTGGGCCCCTGTGCAAAATTGTAATTGTGGGCCCCCTACGACCTAATACGGGCGGGGCTACAACCTGCGGCGCGAAGGGCGCCGCAGCAAAAAATAGTGGATAGAACCTGGCAAAAAAAATGGGCGTGGCAATGACCGGATGAGGGCAGAGCTAACTGTAACTTAAAGCAAACCCGGGGTGAGGGTTTATTTCCTTTTAAACAATACTAGTTGCCTGGCGGCCCTGCTGATCTATTTGGCCGCAGTAATAAACTGAATTACACCAGCAACAAGCATGCAGCTAATCTTCTCAGTTCTGACAATATTGTCAGAAACCCCTGACCTGCTGCATGCTTGTTCAGGGTCTATGGTTGAAAGAATAAGAGGCAGAGGACCAGCACGCCAGCCAGGCAACTGGTATTGCTTAAAAGGAGAGAAATATGGCAGCCTCAAGATTATTCTCACCTCAGGTTCCCTTGAAAAGTGCAACGCAAAGACAGTGGGCCCAAGTTTTGGTGACCCTTTCCCCAGAAAATTCACATAATTGTGCAGGTTTTCTCAAGAAAATACACATCATGTCGGCAGATATGCCCAGAAAATACGTGCAATCATGTCGGCAGATATGCCCAGAAAATACGTGCAATCAAGTCGGCAGATATGCCCAGAAAATACGTGCAATCATGTCGGCAGATATGCCCAGAAAATACGTGCAATCATGTCGGCAGATATGCCCCAGAAAATACGTGCAATCAAGTCGGCAGATATGCCCAAAAATTACGTGCAATCAAGTCGGCAGATATGCCCAGAAAATACGTGCAATCAAGTCGGCAGATATGCCCAGAAAATACGTGCAATCATGTCGGCAGATATGCCCAGAAAATACATGCAATCATGTCGGCAGATTTGCGCAGAAAATACATGCAATCATGTGGCAGACCTGCCCAGAACATACACCTGCTAATATAAATAAAAAAACAAAAACATTTACTCACCTGCAGCAGCAGACCTCCTGTCCCAGCCTCCATCTGGCGCGCAGCTCCCATGGGTGGTTGGGTGGATAGGTAGCCTGGTGGGTGGGTGAGTGGGTGGGTGGGTTGGTAGCCTGGTGGGTGGGTGGGTAGGTAGCCTGGTGGGTAGGTAGCCTGGTGGGTGGGTGGGTAACTAGCCCGGTAAGTAGGTAGGTAGCCTAGTGGGTGGGTGGGTAGGTAGGAAGCCTGGTGGGTGGGTTGGTAACTAGCCTGGTAGGTAGCCGGGTGGGTGGTTAGGTAGGTAGCCGGGTGGGTAGGTAGGTAGCCTGGTGGGTGGGTTGGTAACTAGCCCGGTAGATAGCCGGGTGGGTGGTTAGGTAGGTAGCCAGGTGGGTAGGTAAGTAGCCGGGTGGGTGGTTAGGTAGGTAGCCGGGTATAGGTAGCCTGGTGGGTGGGTTGGTAACTAGCCCGGTAGGTAGCCGGGTGGGTGGTTAGGTAGGTAGCCGGGTGGGTAGGTAGGTAGCCGGGTGGGTGGTTAGGTAGGTAGCCGGGTGGGTAGGTAGGTAGGAAGCCTGGTGGGTGGGTAGCCAGGTGGGTGGGTAGGTAGCCTGGTGGGTGGGTGGGTAGGTAGCCGGGTGGGTGGGTAGGTAGCCTGGTGGGTGGGTTGGTAACTAGCCCGGTAGGTAGCCAGGTGGGTGGTTAGGTAGGTAGCCGGGTGGGTAGGTAGGTAGCCGGGTGGGTAGGTAGGTAGGAAGCCTGGTGGGTGGGTAGGTAGCCGGATGGGTAAGTAGGAAGCCGGGTGGGTAGGAGGTTAGGTAGCTGGGTGGGTAGGTAGGACAAGACAAGACAAGACAAATAACATTTATATTGCGCTTTTCTCCTTGCGGACTCAAAGCGCCAGAGCAGAGCAGCAGCCACTAGGGCGCGCTCTATTGGCAGTAGCAGTGTAAGGGAGACTTGCCAAAGGTCTCCTACTGAATTAGTGCTGGCTTACTGAACAGGCAGAGCCGAGATTCGAACCCTGGTCTCCTGTGTCAGAGGCAGAGCCCTTAACCATTACACCATCAGCCAACAGCCAACTGTAGGTAGGTAGCCGGGTGGGTAGGTAGCTTGGTGAGTGGGTAGGTAGCCGGGTGGGTAGGTGGGTAGGTAGGTAGCCGGGTGGGTGGTTAGGTAGTCGGGTGGGTGGTTAGGTAGGAAGCCTGGTGGGTGGGTAGGTAGCCGGGTGGGTAGGTAGGTAGGAAGCCTGGTGGGTGGTTAGGTAGTCGGGTGGGTAGGTAGGCAGGAAGCCTGGTGGGTGGGTAGGTAGCCGGGTGGGTAGGTGGTTAGGTAGCCGGGTGGGTAGGCAGGTAGCCCTTTGAGTAGCTATCCGGGTGGGGGGCCCGACTCCTATCCTCCCTCCCTTCCTCACCTCGGGGGGCCCCCCTCCCGATATGCGCGTCGGGAGAGCGAGCGAGCAGCAAATGCAGGAAGTCTTCAGGGCTCTCCAGGCAGACGCTAGAGGCCCAGCCGCTTAGTCTCCAATATGTCTCCAACTTGGAGACATATCGGAGACCAAGCGGCTGAGCCCTCTAGCGGATGCCTGGAGACCCGGATTTGCCGCTCTCCCGCCGCGCATACCGGGAGGGGGGCCCCCGAGGTGAGGAAGGGAGGGAGGGAGGATAGGAGTCGGGGCCCCCCGGGGGAAGAAAATAATAAAAAAAAAATAAAAAAAAAAATACTTAATGGGCCCCTGAAGAAAACGGAACTTCAGGGGCCCTCGTGCGGCTGCACGGCCGTATGTCCGCCACTGTACAGTAAATCATCACTAATAATAATAGGATTTGTACATTACACAGATTTATCTCATCATGCTACCTGTCATTTCAATTATTTATATGTTCCCTTTAAAGAGGCTGGTGGTCTTTTTGATGATGGTAATTTCCTCAATCTCTGCAGGCGAAAGTCTAGCGCAGGAATTTCAACCCTGAACAAGCAGAACACGGAGAATAAGAAGGGTCCGTCATCCGCTGCCTACAAGCTGCGCAAAGTCAAGTCTCTGGTATGTGCTTCTGCTGCATTGCATCACAAGCGTCTAATGATAAGGAATAGGAAAGACAGATGAGATGTTAATAATTTGGATTTGCATGCAACTTGGGATTGGGCCAATCAAAATCAGTAGTAACTGTGATTGATTGGCCCAATTGCAAGCAACATACCATGCAACATAGTGAATACAGAACAACCGAATACTTCCGGCTGCCCCTTTTCAGCACCGAACAAGTGGACAGGGTCAGGAGGAGTTCACTGCCTTGCGAGTCACGTTGCATTTCACATGATTCCAATACTTTCTCCTAGCAGTTTGGATGGAGGAAGCATCGGAGTCATGTTTACTGATGGTTTACTATGCACTTCCCTGAACCTATTCTAACCTATATGCGGACCTAATCCCAGGACTTCCTCTCTGCTCTAAAAGACAAGCAACAGCATAATAACCTTTACATTTGTTGCAGCCCACAGAATTCCTAATGAGATGCTGCAGAGCTGTTACTTCCTGGTTTCATGGAAGCACATACAGGGTTAAATGGTATTTACATATAGCCTGTCTGAACTGCACGCCACCGCACAGATCAGACAGAGCTGAGAGATCAAATTACAGTGGCTCATTACTTACAGATAAGGGAGAATTAGCCAGGCTGTTATCCAAATAAACACAGGGTAGAGTTCTTGGTGTTTTCCTTCTCTCCTGTGGAAGAGTTTAAAGAGTTTAGGTCCTCCCTAACCCTTCCCCTGTAGGTGCCTAGCCCTCCCCACCTATCGCTGAACTCTAACACCCACCCTGCTCTGCCATAAGTGCCTTAAAGGAATTGTCAGGCAATTTTAAATAAAATAAATGCTACTTACCGGGGGCTTCCTCCAGCTCCAAGCTCCCAGGACCTCCCTCGCCGCATCTCTGCAAGCAGCCGTTTGGCGGAGCTCCGACCCGGTCCCCGGCGATGACGTCAGAGCGACCTTGAGGTCGCTCTGTACTGCGCCTGCGCGATCGGCGCTGTCAATCACCGCCATGTAGGCCAGGGCGGACTGCACAGGCACAGAACTACTGCGCCTGCGCAGTCCTCTCCGGCCCATGTGGCAGTGATTGACAGCGCCAATGGTGCAGTACAGAGCGACCTCCAGGTCGATCTGACGTCATCACCGGGGACCGGGTCGGAGCTCCGGCAAACGGCTGCTTGCAGAGATGCGGCGAGGGAGGTCCTGGGAGCTTGGGGCTGGAGGAAGCCCCCGGTAAGTAGCGTTTATTTTATTTAAAATTGCCTGACAACTACTTTAAAAGAAGTCCCTCTACCTAAGGCCTTACCCTACCCATAAGTGCCTAACCTTAAGCCCCACCACCTAATGCCAAACATTTACCATCCGGTAAGTGGCTAACGCAAACCTAGATATCTAGCGCCCAAGTGACTGATAATTGTAGCCGATCACCTACGATTGGCTACAACCATTAAATACTATGTAGTAGCCAATCGGCTACTAGCTGTACCAAGAACCAAAATGACTACATGAGAGCCCAATTCTCGAAAATGAACACAGGCGTCTATTAGACCTGATCTGCCTGGGCTTAGGAGGGCCGCTCCTGTCAGCAAATTCAGCATTGAATGCAGAGCAGCAGCAGTGGAGCTTTATACATTACCTGGGTCCAGTGGTGGGATAGGTCTTCCTCATTCTTGAAAGCCAATCACCACGCAACTCACAATGCCTGTCAGGTGATGAGAGCTGCATGCCGATTGGCTGCACAGCAGTGAATTACACTGAAAAGGTGATGGAAGAAGAGCTGTCCGGCCGCTAGAAGCATGTAATGTGTAGCGCTCCGCTGCCGCCTCTGCATTTGCTGATCGGAGCTCCACCCTCCTCCAGCCCTGGGCCCCCAACCCAAGGAAAGGTGGCGGGGGAGGGGAGGGAGAAGATGAGGGCTGGGAACCCAGTAGGGTATAGTTCCGCCCATGCTTATACCACCAGTGACTAGAAATGAGGGAAACCTCTCCCGTGGGTAAATGGACAGCAATAAAAACTGGAGAGACGTTCTAATGCCATCCACATCCTAACCAGCACTGGAAAAGAAAAGAAATATAGACGTCCACTTGTGACATTTACAGGTGAAATTCGAAAAATTAGAATATTATGGAAAAGTCCATTTATTTCAGTAATTCAACTTAAAAGGTGAAAGGTGCAGGTGTTTTGGATGAATCAGCTGATTAGTGTCTGACACTTTGAGCCTAGAATATTGCACATTTTCACAGTATTCTAATGGTCTGAGATTTTGATTTTGGGGTTCTCATAAGCTGTAAGCCATAATCATCAAAATTATAACGAATAAAGGCTTGAACTATTTTACTTTACATGTAATAAGTCTATTTCATATATTAGTTTCAGCTATTAAGTTGAATTACTGAAATACAGGTAAAAATCGAAAAAAATTAGAGTACCTCTAAAGTCCATTTATTTCAGTAATTCAACTTGATGGTAGGAACACACTAGGCAGAATCGCATGCTCGTTTTTCAAAGCACATAGTGGAAAACGCATATGCGATTCTGCCTAGTGTATTCCTACCCTAAAAGGGGAACTAATATGTGAAATAGACTCATTACATGCAAAGCGAGATATTTGACGCCTTTATCCTGTATAATAATGTGCAAGTGTCCATGTGTCCTCCTTTGTCCCTGGGTTCGTGCGTTTGCGCTACTGCACATGTGCATGGACAGCCATTGGGACAGGGGGAGGATGGGTCAGGGGGCCAGCCGGGTGTGCGTGCGCACGGTGGGCGTGTGCGCATGTGCGCTGGCATGTGGCGGTGGCGCCGGTGACAGACCTAGAGCCTGTAATTTAAACAGGCTTAGGTCTACTAGTTTGTTATAATGTTGAGATTATGGCTAAAGACACGGAAGATCAAAAATTGAAAAATTACTTTTTCTTTTTTATTTGCAAAAAAGTGCAGAAATATGTACACAAATTCTTTAAAAAGAATTTGTGTACATATTTCTGCACCTTTTTGCAAATAAAAAAGAAAAAGTAATTTTTCAATTTTTGATCTTCCGTGTCTTTGGTATATCCCTGATTAATTATTTTGACTTTGAGCTTGGTGTTTGTGGTGCACCTGCAGGGATTTTTTGTATATTTTGCTTCTCCCAAATACACTAACTACTGATGATTATGGCTTACAGCTTATGAAAACACCCAAAAAATCTAAATTTAGACCATTAGAATATTGTGAAAATGTGCAATATTCTAGGCTCAAAGTGTCAGACTCTAATCAGCTAATTCATACAAAATACCTGTAAAGGGTTCCAATTTCATGTATTAGGTTCAACTTTGAAGTTGAATTACTGAAATAAATGGACTTTTGCACGATATTCTAATTCTTCGAGCTTCACCTGTATCAGCTATGAGTGGAATAATGCTGCAAGGAAGGCTGTACTGGTATGAGAATCTGATTTACCTCGTTAGATTGATAGCTCTCCTCCCAGGTAAGCTAAACTGATTGAAAACCAGTGTTCTGTACAAAACAAACATCACCAAGTAAACTTGTTTTGTAGTTTACAATAAAATACGTCGATGTGTTATTTCCACAGTCCATGAATCACTCCGACACAGTGGAAGCACTGAGGTAACAATAATGTGTTATTACTGGTGAGTAATGGCACTTTCTCTCTTTCTTCTAGCCTTGTAGATCAGTGTTGGGACACACGGACAATGGGCAGCAGGTACAGCTACCTCTCCTCACAGTGTTTACCTGTGACTGTCACCCGTTCCCAGCCCCACATTCCACATCCCCTCTGCACAATGGCCTCCTGTCACGGGAGATCAGGCCGTCATTGTGGCGGACACCACACACCTGCACCTCTTCAGTCATTGTCTGTCATCACGCAGGGGAATTAGGCCCGTCACAGTTAAACGCCTCTCGTACCTGTGACCACCAAACCCCTTCACATCAAAGGACTCTGGGAAATGGCAAAACAAAAAAAAGCTTTTAATTCGCTTTCACTGTAAATATTACAAATATGAGGCCTGTTTTGTTTGGGCTTTTATTGAGGAGTTTGTGTAGGAATTTATCCCAGAGCAAAATACGGCTTGTAGGAGTGACTCATGGCTTTACATGACATGGTTGTATTATCTGGTAATCCAACCACTGGTAAAAGCATGGCCCACATGCAAGGCCGTAACTACAGTTCATGAGGCCCCACCAGCAAAACTGTAAAGGGATTCCCAAATGTTCTCACCCCTCCCCTGGCATCCCCCATTGGTGCCCTTCACAGCCTGGTAGAGATGATCAGAATCAACAAATTACGATTTCGCTAAATTTCACGTAAATTTTCACAATTACACTTATACGTAAATACGATTTGCAAATTCAATTGATTTTGTGTAGTCATTCATAATTTCGCATAAAATTTTGTGAAATTTTGCGTAAATTATTTCCGACTTAAGCAGTGAATAGCAAAACCCCCATACATGCTATTAACGCCAAAATTGTTAAGGAGAATTGTGGGCACAAGTCAAAAAAATAATTTTGCAAAAAGACCTTATAGTTTTTGAGAAACTTGATTTTAAAAATGCAAGTAAAAAATGTTTTTTAGGCTACTTTCCCACCAAGATGTTGCGTTTTACGGGACGTTATGGTCGCATAACGTGCCCCTAACGCAACGCCTGGTGCTCTTGGATGTGGACGTCAGAGTGAGCCGAGTTGTGCAGCTCACTCTGGCGTCCGTGATGCGTACTCTTGGACGCATGCGGCATCATGTGGTCCCGCCAGCCAATCGCCGCACAGAGCGGCCGCTCCAGGAAGTAAACACTGCACGTCACACAGTGCAGTAAATATTAATTAGCCATGTGCCTGGCCGCTCTCCCCTCCTCCCCAACATTACTGAGCATGTGCAAGCAGTCTAACGCGGCTTAGCCGCGTATAAAGTACTGCATGCAGTACGTTGTCTTGACGTGAAGCGTTACTGTGTAACGCAACGTGGGCACTGTGAACAGCCCATTGATTTTTCATTGCTGTGCGGTGGGCTGCGTTACAAGCTGCTCTAACGTGCGCCTGTAACCTCCCACTGTGAAAGCAGCCTTAAAGTGGACCCAAACCAAACATTTTTTTAATTCAAAATATTTAGTTGCACCACTCTGACACATACAAAGATTGTGAGCCCCTCTGAAGGACAGTTAGTGACAAGACAATATACTCTGTACAGTGCTGCGTAATATGTCGGCGCTATATAAATACTTAAATAAATAAATACTTAAATAAATAAACACTCCTTGAAGCCTATGAGCATTTCAGTGCATGCTTTTCACCCTTCTCTTTTCATAACTAGGGTTATATAGGTGGCAGCCATGACTTCTGAGCTTAGTAGGAGGTTTTAGCTCATGGATGTGTTTGTCATCAGCTACCCTCCCTCACAGGGGCGTCGTCTATGTGAAATCTCACACAAGCTGAGATCACCTCCCCTGTGACATCATCAGTAGCAGCCTGTATTTTGTTTTTGTTTTGTATCTCCTCCACCTGTTTGCCGGCAAAATCCCGTCAATATGAAAGGAAGGGAGGGGTTCCTCCAATAAATGTAAAATATTTTATATTTGTCATCATGCAGCTGAAAAAAGGCTGCTATTTATCATTATAATTTAGAAAATATATTTTATTTCTGAAATCTTGTATTTTTAATTTGGGTCCACTTTAAACTTAGAAAAATGACACTTTAAAAAACATTTTTCTTTGCATTTTTGAAATCGAGTTTCTCAAAAACTGCAAAGTTTTTTTGAAAAATTCTTTTTGTGACTTATACCCTCTATTCTGCTTAACATATGTAGCAACTTTGATAGCAAGAGCATGTTATTTGCTATTACTATTAACCTCCAAAGTCGGAACAAAATATATGTGAAATTTTGCGAAAATGACGCAAAATTTTAAAATATTACTATTACATACGAAAATAATTGCGTTTTTTCTGAAATTTCGCATTACAATTACGATGCGTAATTGCGAATTTCAATGTGAAATTTCGCCCACTACTGCAGACTGGGGGAAAAGCTTGCCAAGGGTCATAAAAAAAAAAGTGTGGCCAATCATGATCGTCACACCCATAACAAGTGCTGCGTAATATGTTGGCGTTTTATAAATTCAATAAATAATAATAATAAGTGTAGCCACAAAAACTAATATAGCCCCGTGTTTCGGAGCAAGGGAAAGTTTGTAGTTGGGGCCCACTACAGTTTTGGGTCCCCCTGCGATCGCAGGTGCTTCTCCTCTTTAGTTACGCCCCTAACCACATTCTTTTACCACACAGGATAAAGGGGGGGGGGGGGGGGTATGTTTCATAGAGGTCAGAATTGATGAATTATGTCTTTTAGTGAGAAATATAAATCCAAGTAGATGTTTGATTTCAAAGATAATCTGAACAGTTTTCCACTAAGATTCACACAGGTGGTGGAATGCGTTTTTCACTATCTGCATCGGTCTACCGGTATATCGAGGAAGTGGCACTTGGTGGGGCCTGAGGGGTGTGGCACAGGGGGCAATGGCAGCCGTGGGTAGCTATTGTCTGAACATTATATGCCATGTTCTGGTAGACAGATGTGGAGTTTGCCAATGACTCAATGAATTAATCATTTCCTTTGGGATCCTTTGGTTGATGTGGCTGTGTAAAATGTAAAGCTATAGGCTTGCTATACACCAGCGGGTCTGGATGTAAGCCTGGCTACAGAAGCATAAAGATAATTTGCATATGTAGTAGTGGTGCATTGTGGGTAACCACAGATGTTCACTTAAAGCTGAATTATGGCAAGTACATTCCGTTTTAAGAAGGCAAATTACACCAAGCATTGCTTATTAGTAGGAGGGCGTTTCGGTCTCTTTTAGTCCCCTATACTTTCCTAGTGGTTTGGGTCACCCTGAGCTGCTTGGTTACTCCTTTGGGGTTAGTTTAGTAACTGGTTCAGTTCATTATTTTCTCTGGTTTGATGGGGTTGTGGTTGGAGGGGGAGAATGCTCACTTTGAGTGTTTTTATGCAAAGGGACTTTAAAGAGCACCTGTTATGACTCATAGCAGATCATAAAGAAAGTGTTCAGGATAATTATTCTTACAGTAATTATCCTGGTTTCAGTGTCAGAAACACTTTGTATATTTATGTATTGCTGTATATTGTACATACATAGAGATGTTTATCTCATTATGTCACCTCAGCATCCTCACAAAACATCCCTCTTTTATGTGAAATTGCATGTCATGTGACACCATATGGTAAATGTTTTCCACATATATAAAGACTGGGGTTATTAAACGCCCCCTAGTGGTATAGATGTGTACTATATGGAAAGGGAGGGAACATAAACTGTGTATTGTGCTTCAAGATGTCCCTGTCTGCGGATTTTGGACACAACAGCAAAGGACCGTCCAGACCCAACTGGGCCTCCCATCCATCCGGAGAGTACCCAGCGAATAAGACAACGGCAAAGAGTCTGGCACAAAGCACAGAGTGGAATGCGGGCATCAGACCAGCGCCGGTGCGGGCGGGAGTGCCCAGACTGTCCCAGAAGGGGGTGAAGGCCTCTACACGCACCTCCAGAAGCTCTCCAAGTGAGTCATTGCATAAACAATGTATTTTAATTGTGTTAATTAACTGGTTCACATTCCACAGTTTTTACCCTTTAAGAGCCCCGAATTTTTACACTTAAAGGAAACATCCAAGCTAAAAAAACCAAACAAACTCCACTTACCTGGTGCTTCCTCCAGCCCCTGGCAGTCATTCTGTGCCCTTGCCGCAGCTCCGTTGGCCCCCGGTGTCCTTCGCTGCAGAAGCTGACCTCGCCACGTCGGCGTCCGGGTCGGCTTCCGGGTTTGCTTCTTGTGCGCTCCACGGCGCGGGTCACGTGGTCTGGCTGACGTCATCAGGATTGTACTGCGCAGGCGCAGTAGTTCTGCGCCTGTGCAGTATAATCCTGATGACGTTGGCCGGACCACGTGACCCTCGCTGTGGAGCGCACAAGAAGCCGACCTGGAACCCGACCTGGCGAGGTCGGCTTCTGCAGCGGAGAAGACCGGGAGCCACTGGAGCTGCAGCGAGGGCACAGAACGACTGCCAGGGGCTGGAGGAAGCCCCAGGTAAGTGGAGTTTTTTTTTTTTTTTTTTTTTGCTTGGACCTTCACTTTAAGCTGTGTTGCTTTGATAGCGGCTTTAACACAGAGGCGCACCTAGGGGTTTTGACACCCGGTGCTGATTATTTACAAACCAACTCCGCCCCCCCCTAAAAAAATAAACAAAAAAAAACAAACAATTTTTTTTTCTTGATGGGAGGGTTGACAGGTTGGGGTGCCGAGCGTGTCCTTGCAACGTTTGGGGGATTTTGGGGGGGAAAGGAGTCATCAAGATGTGGACAGAGCTAACCATTATGAAACTCTGTACTCTATACAGTGCTGCAGAAGAGGTCAGTGCTATATAAATACATAATAATAATATGATAGGACATTAGACTATGACTATGGTAGGATTAGATTGTGAGCTCCTCTGAGGACAGTCAGTGACATGACTATGTACTCTGTAAAGTGCTGCAGAAGATGTCAGTGCTATATAAATACATAATAATAATATGGTAGGACATTAGACTATGACTCTGGTAGGGATTAGATTGTGAGCTCCTCTGAGGACAGTCAAAAAAGGAGAACATACAAAACATGGGGACGAAAAGGGGGGGGGGGGGGGGGAGAATAAACGGGTAGAGGCACAAGACAGAGAGCCTGGTGGGAGAGGAGAAATTGCAGGAAGACCTCTCACCAGGACTGCAGACATCACCATTGCTTTTTGGCAGGGACATAGTGTTAATGCTGGGTACACACTATACAATATTGTGGCAGATTTACCAATATGTCCGATCTGAATCTTGATCGATTTTCCTATCGTTTTTCCGATCGATTGCTGCTCTGCTCATTCACTCACTGCAGGCTGTGTGTAGAGAGTGAGGAGACACATTGGCCACGGGACAGGAAGGGGAGGGGTGCTACATCTAGTAGAGATGGGAAGTTCGGATCTTTTCAATGATCCGGATGATTCGAATCGGATCATTGAAAAGATCCGGATCTTTGATCCGAATCTCGGATCATTTTACTAGTGAAGCATTGGGGGGCGGGGATGAATGGGGAAATAGACGCACACAGGCAATTCATAGCAACTTCGGCTGTTCAACACTCCTTTACCTTCATTTGCTGAAAACTCGGCTACCATAATGAAATCACCCACTTCAGACACATATGGAAGGATCCAACTATGCACATACCACAATTTGCAGCAGGTCATACGAGATATAGGTTACCCCTCCCCCCCCCTCCAGACAATAACAGTGTAATTCAGTAAAATGCCGTTGTTATGCCCCCATCCTATAGCCGATGTGATGCAGTGATCACAGCACTAGGTAACAGTAACCGATTACACACGCTCGTTTTCCGGCCTCTTATGGTATGTTTGCTAATTTATGCTTATTGGTGATTGTTAATTCAGCTGCAGTCCCCAGCTATAGATGTAATACATGCAGGAGGCTGGGAATGTTAATACAACGTTACACGCACAGGCTCATGAAGTTCCAGGTCCCCAATCACACCACACCATCTCTTAGACTTGTTTCCTCTCTTTCTCTCTCTCTGGTTGGGACATTTTTATGAACAGTTTGGTATCTGTGCTGCTTATCCTGGCATACTGTATGATATGCACATTACAATGCACAATTGGGGATTATTTGCTGTGCTCTGAGTGCAAGGCTGGCTCCCCTCCAAAAGAGCGATCCATCTCTGCTCTGTGCTTCCAGGACCCCGCTGCCCGCTCAGAGGGGGCGTGTCACTCATGGCCCCGCCCCCTTTGTGATCCAAATCGTTCATTTTGATGATTCGGATGATTCGACTCACAAAAGAGATTCGGATCAAAGATCCGAATTGTTCATGATCCGGACAACACTAACATCTAGTACAGGAAGTAGTACAGTCCCCTGCACTGCCTGCTGCTATTTTCCCGAATGTTGCCCAAACTATGAGGAAAGGTCCCAGGTGGAAGAACACAGTGATTGAACTCCACATTGTCACCCCTTGTCATGGCTACACTCGGTGCTGTGAGCGCCTGCAGCCTGAGGTAGGTACACCACTGCTGTAACATTTTAATTACTTATGCCATCTTAGTGATATATATATCTTATATCTTGTATTTTTACAGTACAATCTAGGTTTTTTCTCCTAAAAACTATTTTATTTTATAGTCATTTTATGTGGAAACATTGGATGTAAAAGTGAAAATACCCATTTTTTTCATTTTTCACCCTTCCTAATTTTAACATGGCACAGCCCACAGTCATAGCTCCCAACTGTCCCTGTTTCGGAGGGACAGTCCCTCTTTGGGAGCCATGTCCATCTGTCCCTCATTTGTCCCTCTATCAGGACTGATGTACAGATCTGTGTAAATATATCTATTTTTCTACTGAAAAATGTGTTGAATTGACTCTAAACTTATCTCCATCCTTTAAATTGATATATTTCTTATTTTCAAATGTCAATATACAAGAAAATGAACCAGGATAGAAAGGACCAGTGTGGTCTGAATTATAAAACGACATATTTCTCTTGTGAAACCTTTACGGTATGTGTAGCTAGGGATGTGTTTGGGGGATGGCTAGGGATGTGTTGAGGGTGTGGTTTAAGTGTCCCTCTTTCTTATATCAAAAAGTTGGGAGGTATGCCCACAGTTATAAAAAAAATGAAAAAATAATAGTTCTTTGGCCCTTGCCAGTTAAAACGATACCCCACATGCCATATTTTATTACTAGCTGAGCATGTGGTGGACCGTTATTCTCAGCCTGCGTGTTTGTGGCAATCGGATGCGTTCGCTAGGGCGACAGTTCAGGTGCCGTAGTGCTGTACAGATGCATCGCTAGGCAATGGCAGCGCAATACATCTGTAGAGCATTGGGGCAGCGGTTTTTAATGCAGGACGTAAACCCTACGTCCTAAAACCTACAGCAGCATGGCCATAGTAGATGGCCATATATCAGTCGATGTGCCACCAGATTGATAGATGAAATCTGACCAGAGAGGGATCTATTGGCTGTCCATATACTGCACAGAGATTTCCATCAGATTTCAGCATCAAATCTATTAAAAATGATCCTTTGGCCTTCTAGTCATAAACCTTCCCCCCCCCCCCCCGTGCAATTATAAAAGCTCGCCTGCCACAAGCTGCACAAATCCTGGCCCCCTCCGGTGTCACCGTGAGCGCCTGTGCCACGTGGTAGAGCTGCTTGCAGTGATGCCAGACACCGGAGAAGGCCGGGATTCGCATTGGCGTGACAGGAGAGCCTGCACGTAGGTATGGGGGGCTCACGTTTACACTTGGGGGACCTTGGGCTGGAGTTTGCCGGTTGTCGCAATATCGAACGCCTTTACTGCCACACACCTGATTGAGCCCTTGCAACTGAGATTTTCCAGGATTCCCGATCGATCCTTTCAACCGATTTCGATCAGGCGGACATGTTTCGGCATGGATTCTCTTCCAATTCAATACAATTATTGAATCGAAAGGCCGATCAGCCCGCAATATTGAGGAATGGGTGGGCACCCTTACAGTCTTCATTCGAAGTCTGCAGCGTATAGAAAGACTTCCCCAGCACTGTCTTTAAGCTGTGTACACACAATCAATTCCTGTCGCCAAAACCATCATGATCGTTTTGGCTAACAGTCTTGAAACAATTTATGTATGTACCAGGAAATTGTTTAGTTAGTTCTGTTCTAGGGAAGGGGGGGTGAAAAGGAGGAGATACATTTCTGTGGGGTCACATGTTACAGATCTTTTCGGGCTGGACATTGAGATGCTAAGAACATGTGCACATTTATGCAGCTTGAAGTTTAACCAAACGTAACATCTCACTGACCGCCCCCTGCTGACGAGGATTAATTTCCCATCCCTCCCCCTCCATTCTACCACAGTGGAGGCAACCATTTAATTTCATTTTCTTTGATCTTCTGCATACCTGGAGGCTTCCCGCCGTACGAAGTGACATGACTGACAGGTACTCATAAGCTCACAACTGTCAGATGACAGGAAGTGTCCAATTCCCGCCTCATTCATCATCTTTATGTGTTTTCAATGAGTGTCCGTCTTACAGGACAGGTCTCATCACATACAGTGGCTTGCAAAAGTATTCGGCCCCCTTAAAGTTTTCCACATTTTGTCACATTACTGCCACAAACATGAATCAATTTTATTGGAATTCCACATGAAAGACCAATACAAAGTGGTGTACATGTGAGAAGCGGAACGAAAATCATATTATTCCTAACATTTTTTACAAATAAATAACTGCAAAGTGGGGTGTGCATAATTATTCGGCCCCCTGAGTCAATACTTTGTAGAACCACCTTTTGCTGCAATTACAGCTGCCAGTCTTTTAGGGTATGTCTCTACCAGCTTTGCACATCTAAAGACTGAAATCCTTGCCCATTCTTCTTTACAAAACAGCTCCAGCTTAGTCAGATTAGATGGACAGCGTTTGTGAACAGCAGTTTTCAGATCTTGCCACAGATTCTCGATTGGATTTAGATCTGGACTTTGACTGGGCCATTCTAACACATGAATATGTTTTGTTTTAAACCATTCCATTGTTGCCCTGGCTTTATGTTTAGGGTCGTTGTCCTGCTGGAAGGTAAACCTCCACCCCTGTCTCAAGTCTTTTGCAGACTGCAAGAGGTTTTCCTCCAAGATGACCCTGTATTTGGCTCCATCCATCTTCCAATCAACTCTGACCAGCTTCCCTGTCCCTGCTGAAGAGAAGCACCCCCAGTGCATGATGCTGCCACCACCATATTTGACAGTGGGGGTGGTGTGTTCAGAGTGATGTGCAGTGTTAGTTTTCCGCCACACATAGCTATTGCACTTTGGCCAAAAAGTTGCATTTTGGTCTCATCTGACCAGAGCACCTTCTTCCACATGCAGACATGGTAGCTGTGTCCCCCACATGGCTTGTGGCAAACTACAAACGGGACTTCTTATGCTTTCTGTTAACAATGCCTTTCTTCTTGCCACTTTTCCATAAAGGCCAACTTTGTGCAGTGCATGACTAATAGTTGTCCTATGGACAGATTCCTAAACCTAAGCTGTAGATCTCTGCAGCTCATCCAGAGTCACCATGGGCCTCTTGATTGCATTTCTGATCAGCGCTCTCCTTGCTCGGCCTGTGAGTTTAGGTGGACGGCCTTGTCTTGGTAGGTTTACAGTTGTCCCATACTCCTTCCACTTCTGAATGATCGCTTGAACAGTGCTCCGTGGGATGTTCAAGGCTTTGGAAATGTTTTTGTAGCCTAAGCCTGCTTTAAATTTCTTAATAACTTTATCCCTGACCTGTCTTGTGTGTTCTTTGGACTTCACGGTGTTGTTGCTCCCAATATTCTCTTAGACAACCTCTGAGACCCTCACAGAGCAGCTGTATTTGTACTGACATTAGATTACACACACAGGTGCACTCTAGTCATTAGCACTCATCAGGCAATGTCTATAGGCAACTGACTGCACTCAGATCAAAGGGGGGCGAATAATTATGCACACCCCACTTTGCAGTTATTTATTTGTAAAACAGGTTTGGAATCATGTATGATTTTCGTTCCACTTCTCACATGTACACCACTTTCTATTAGTCTTTCACATGGAATTCCAATAAAATTGATTCATGTTTGTGGCAGTAATGTGAAAAAATGTGGAAAACTTCAAGGGGGCCGAATACTTTTGCAAGCCACTGTACACAGGAGTATTGAGCAGTGTGCCCAAACACAGCATACGGCAGCCAATTCACAAATCATTTTTCACTGTAGCCATATGCAGATAAAGAGATCTTGAGCAGAGCTTTAAAGTAAAAATCTGGACTTACCTGGGGCTTCCTCCAGCCCCCCGAAGTCTGCAAGGTTCCTCAGCATCCTCTGGGTCCTCTCCGTAGACCTGCTGGCCGAACACAAGGAATCCAGCGCAGGAGATTTGGGTGCAGCTAGCGCCACCATAGACCATACTAGGAATTACGTCTATAGCGGTGCACAGTAAGTAACTTCGGCGCCGTCAGAAGACGGAGCTGAAGTTACTTTTAAAACAAAATAATTCGGCTTCCAGCAATAGCTGGAAGCTGAATTTCATCATTCTTTACCCTCCACGGGGACCTGGAGGAAGAATAGTAATTAACGCCACCGGGAACTTGTGGAGCAGCAGGATAAGCCATATTTCGGCTGAATCCTGTGCCCAAGACTCCTGTTGCGATTTCACTCGTACACCTGCTGGTGGCCCCGTTAGGCTGGCGACTTCAGCAGAAGTCGCGCACAAGTGCGCTCGATATTAATATACTTTAATCCCGAAGACCGCAGTGCTAAACCCCCCTAAAGACCAGGCTATTTTTTGTTGAATTGGCTTTAGCCTATGAGAGCTGATCGCTCTCTTGGGCCCCAGGGGGACAGCCGTGTCACACGGCTGTCCCCAGTGCAGCGCTGTTGCAGATTGCAGCGCTGTACTTAGTAAAAAGACTGCGTTTTTCCCGTCTAACAGTCTCCTGAGCGGCAATCGCTGCTCGGAGACTGAAGGCGGGGTTGAGCTCCGCCCCCCAAGCAGTAGATGTGCGCGCATCCTGCGCGCGATCTCCTGCAGTAGCCGGCCCCAGGACTTGACGCCAATTAGCGGTAGGCAGTCCAAGGCTGCCGCCGCGGACCCGGTCTTTAGGTAGTTAATACGCACCTGGCTTGATCACGTGCACGTTGCTGTTAGCCTCCTGCACATGCGCAGTTCTCAAAATACTGCACTATGCATATGACCCTCTCGGTGCACTCTGCCGTAGGGTCATATGATGTACGTTTTGTGCGTTAAGTTGTGATGCGACAGGGGCGGGGCATTGCACTGCAAACGCACAGGCCAGGTGTAAATCCAGAGCGCCTTAAAGAAACCAGAGGACCCGCTCAACCTTGATCTCCAGAATACTCTATTGAGCAGGGGAGCAATAAGGGAAACTGTCTACACAACTATATATAATTTGTTTCTGTTTTCTACATAGTGCAGCAATGAGTGAATGTGTTCGTAACTGTGACTTGCTCTTCCTCCAGCCATAGCACTGTTTGAGAGCCAGCCTTGGCAGATTCCAGGGACGGAGAGGGACTCTGAAGAGGACTAGGTTGGCGGAACTCAGCGGGAGGCACAGGCGGTAGGCGGATAAATATGGCGTCAGCTGAGAGAAATGACTAACAGGAGAGGACAAAAAAAGCTACATTATGCAAAGAAAAGAACTTCAATTGGACACCTTCTTCTGTTCCAGATGTTTCATCGCTCTCACGCAGCAGATTCCTCAGTCATAATGAATGTGGTCGCCCCTCACCCCAACAACGTGTTGCTATGCACCAAACATCCCTGTGTGCTGTCTAGTGAAAACAAACCCTCAGAGTGCCTTTAAGTGTCCACACACATGAGATGACAGAAGCCTCTATTGCCCACTTTTTGGACAGTGTGGAAAAAATGCTCCAATCACGATTGTTGCTACTGTTAAAAAAGGCCACCAGTAGCAGCATCTCCTGCTGTTGTAGAGAAGCAGCTAAGCCTCATTCACCCGCTGCCGTTATACAGGCTTTGGTGAACCGGTTACACCTTCCATTAATCTCCTATGGGATAACAGTGCAGACATGTCAAAGGTCAGTGCAGACACAGGCATATACATCATTGGAATGCCTTTGTGTCCACAAAGCAGTCACACGTTTATTAGCAGTTGAATGTAAATATTGCAAAATATCAAAATTTGTAAGCACAAAAATCTATATTCTTTTTACTTCATAAAAATCATGGGTACATCCCACAACTTAAACATCCCACAACCTGATCGTGCCACAACCTAACTGTCCCTCAACCTAACCATCCTACAACCTAACCATCCCACACAACAACCTAACCATCCCACAACCTAACTGTCCAACAACCTAATCATGCCACAACCTAACTGTCCAACAACCTAACCATCCTACAACCTAATCATGCCATAACCTAACCATCCTACAACCTAATCATGCCACAACTTACCTGTTCCACAACCTGCCCGTCCAACAACCTAAAACAACACTGGCTGAGGTGCCCTAGGTATACACTATGCAATATGCAATAGCTATAAACTTAAGTAAGAGGTAATAAGTCTTACCTCTTTAGAAGAATAAACCAAAAAGATTGGAAAAGTGTTTATTTGGTAAAGCACAAAAAGACAACGCATTTCACGGGTACTGGCCAGCTTCTTTGCGACAATAAAGTGCCTACAATAAAAACATATGTTCTGATGCTCACTACTTGTAACATTGCAATTTAAGTTTCCAAACACCCATATATCATAAGTCAGATTAAAAAATGATAAGGAATTAACAATAATAAAAAATATAAAACGAACCTTCATAGTAATGTTCAATATACAGTAAATTACTCTTCAATCCAGGAATCGTTTGTAATCAACAGTCCCTTATTGCTTACTTACCCTTACTGCTAACAAAAGGATGAGGCACATTAATGGGCATATAAAACATCTCCAGAAGAACCCCTATTCATCATGTTTTAGAGCTTGATTCAGTAAGCTGCGCTGCCTAAGCAGTGCAGCTTAGTTTGAGCATCGCAAGCTTAAATCCTCAGCGCCCACTACAGGCTGTGTAGCATGCACTTCTAACTTACATGTGCTCCCTTGTATTTAGTGGCCACTCCTTTACTCCCGCCCTGAGCCTTGTTGCGGCCTATAGCTGTTTAGGATGTGATCGCTGCACGTTGATTGGGCCAATAGGCTGCCTGTCAAGTGACTGGCAGCCTATTGGGCCAATCAAAGTGCGGGGATCACGTCCTAAACAGCTATAGGCCGCGACAAGGCTCAGGGCAGAAGTAAAGGAGAGGCAACCAAATACAAGAGAGGGCATGTAAGTTAGAAGCGCGTGCTACACAGCCCGTAGCACGTGCTGAGGATTTTAGCTTGCGCTGCTTTAACAGCGCAGCTTAGTGCTTAATCAAGCCCAATATTTGGAATTGTGATTTGAGTGTCTAGCAGGTTTATTTATTTTGTGTATGATAAAAACAGTAATCAATAGCGTTTTACATATTGTGGCTACATGTTCTCCAGATGTATTTTTGGATTTATAGACTCATATTTACCAAGTTTTTCACATTTTTTTAATAAAATATTAATGACTGAATATATGTTTCATGTTTTTATTTTGATGATATTCTTTTTGTTCAAAGTTGTTTGGTGAAACTATAGAATAAATATTTAATGATTTTATTGTAGTCTTTTCCTCAAACTTTTTTGAAAAAGTAAATGTGGCTTACTGGTTACTAATTTTCTCTAATTACACATTTTATATGAGACTATTCAACTATTCAACGCTTCTGTATCATGGTAATTGAAATCTACGCCATGCTTTGGACCCGTTATCCCTGCCAGGGCGTAGATTTTGATTACCGCACACCGCACGCTCCCGCTGACGTCTCGCTCTCCCATCACTGCAGCCCACTCGCTCTGCCGCCGTCAGTATTACAGAGCTCCGTAAGCCGATCAGGAACTAATTTCATTGGCTCCTGACCCAATGATCACTGTGATTGGTTGACAGTGATTACATGTCAGGAGCCAATTAAATCATCTCCTGACTGGCTCACAGAGCGCTGCTGTAATACTGACAGCAAAGTAAGTAGGCTGCATAGCCGGCCTTTGACCTGAGCGACCGGAGCGGTCGCTCAGGGCGCCTATAGCTGGTTGCCTATACTGAGGGCATCTACACCCGATTTCCTATACTGGGGGCACCTATAGCTGGCTACCTTTACTGAGGGCACCAACACCTGGCTACCTATACTGGAGGCACCTACGCCTGGCTACCTATGGGGGGATGGAGACCTTCAACTGACTTCCTATACTGGGGGCACCTATGCTTGGCAACCTATATTGAGGGCACCTACACATGAGAACCTATACTGGGGGCACCTATACCTGGCTACCTACCTATACTGAGTCTGAGGGGTGTTTTTTTTGGGAGGGTGCACTGTGGCTATAACGTGTTGTGCAAATTGTTGATTGTTTTTATTAATATTCCTGAAAGGTTCTAGCCTTTATTTTTAAGTGTATTCAGGACAATGCACTCTTTCCATCCATTCATAGTTATTAATAGTATTTTTTTCTATTATACATATGTGACGTGTCACAGAGATCTGAGCATTTGTGTCACAATGTCAAAAAGGTTGAGAACCACTGTCGAGAAAAGGTGAATTGCATATGGGTATGGTGCGTGTGTGTGTTTTTTACACTACATACAGTGGAGCACACAGGCAATGAAAAGTATGCCTCTCTGTATCTGTTAACGTCTGCATTCAGAGGTAATGCACTGCAAACAGTGAGTTAAAATAATGCAACATTTACAATGCGATGTTAACGTCACACTGTGAATGTCGCATAGGCTTAATAACTTTACAGTGCGTTAACCTGCGTTATAATGACTTTATAACGCAGGACAATAACGTCCCACTGTGAATATGCCCTTAAACCTGCATCAACAACAAACAAACATTTGTAAAACGCTTTTCTCCCGTAGGACTCAAAGCGCATAAGCATGGCTCAGACCAATCATTGGTTGATTGGTAAGTCGCGGTACAGAGGAAGAATTCTATAAGTCTTGGAATGCCAGGCGTCAACAGGTGGCTTTTCAGTCTTGATTTGAATAACTCCAGGGATGGGGCTCAGTATTATTATGGCCCATACTCACGGGCTACAAATGTCGCCGCAACATGCGGCGCGCGCGTGTTGCAGCGACAGGTCGCCCGTGAGTATGCGGTGTTGCACGGGCGCGCACCCCGAACCGTCGCTCGACGCTGATGTCGCCGGGCGATTGAACCGCTCAATCGCCTGGCGGCAGTCGCCGCCGGAACTGTCGCTAGTCCGCGGACTAGCGACAGCAACAAGATAAGAAATGCATTGGGCTTCCGGCGGGGGGAGGAGCGACAGCTTCTGCCGCATCAGTTGCCAGGTCCCTCCGCGATGTGTATGCGGAGGGACCTCGCGACGAGCTGTCGCCGGCCTGTCGCGCACAAGCTCACGTGTGCAGGCGACAGGCCAAAAAGTTGCGTATGGGCCAAAAAGTGAGTATGGGCCATAAGAATATCATTGACATCTCTACCGCAGGAGCTGTGGAGAGGGAGCTTGTTACTCGTTTTCCACAACTGGACTAATCCACTGACTGGCTGTAATCTCAAACACTCCAATAACAGACTCTGTTAAGAATCAGGATAAATAATAACTGAGCAATCATACTGAAATAATGCTTGTTATTACACCCTGCAGTGTACAAAGCTGAAGCGAAGAGATTGAAGGTTTCTTAGCAGCAGCAGCGGAGATGCACTTTATATATCCATTTGTAAGTGTGTTTGAAGCAAGTTATGGGTAACCTTGGATCGGATAACAGCCCTGACCCTTGAATAGTGTAACTCGATCCCCTCTTGCAGATGCACAGTGGCCTGAACAGGTCACCCTCCAGCCATTGTGTCCTGGGATTAGCTGTACTTTCAGAACATGTTAAAGTTATCCCCCATTTCTCTCTCTTTTCTCCAGACATCTTTATTACCACAAACATGACTTCTGCTCTTGGTATTTAACTTAATTGCTTTAGTTATGCCTCAGTGCCTAGGACATTCCTGCAGCTGAAGGAAGGAGTTAAGCCCTGTACACACATCCAATCCTGATTGGACAACTTTACCACTTTCATGTAGTAAGGGCAGCGCGGTGGCGTAGTGGTTAGCTCTCTCGCCTTGCAGCGCTGGGTCCCTGGTTCGAATCCCAGCCAGGGCACTATCTGCAAAGAGTTTTTATGTTCTCCCTGTGTCTGATAAGATAGATAAGTTAATTGGCTACCTCCTAAATTGTCCCTAGACTGTGATACATGCACTACACGATACATACAGACATATAACTATGGTAGGGATTAGATTGTGAGCTCCTCTGAGGGACAGTTACAATATAAGTAACAGGAAGACAATATACTCTGTACAGGGCTGCGTAATATATCATCGCTATATAAATAATTAATTAAAAGTGAAACGATATGCAGGCTAAAGTGGACCTAAACTCTTGGTAACCATTATCTGTTACCCACAGTGAGATTATTTCTGCCTGGTTCTGGAGCCAGACAATCTTTTCACGTTTTTTTTAATATTCTTTTATGCAAACTTAGAGGGAGCCATACTGAATACCACATAGTCTATGTATCCCTGCTGACTGTATGCTACATACGCAGAGCGTTGGCGATGCTGATCATGATTTATGGTGGAAAAGGACCCTTGTTCCTCCACCTTGTGATTTTATGGCTCTATGTACTGTACATGCCATGCCTGCACACATCCATGGTTCAGGGGAAGGTGGCATTGCTGAAGAGTGCCCAGGTCTGTGGGCTACTGCAACATTTTGATATGGCCTCCAATGATATCAGCTTGCTCCTCATACCTCTTTATGAGTAAAATCTTCAGTTAGGTTCCCACTTGAGCCAGACTCCAACAGCCAGTGGGATTGGACAGTGTAGAAATCCACTCTGGTGGTCTGTTAGTGGCCCGGTTGGAGCCTGAGGCAGATGCGTTTCCACTATAGGCTATATGGGAAACATCCATTCTACGGGGGGGAAAAAAAAATCGGCTAACGTCCTAGCTCTGGGTCCACACAACCTTGAGAACTGGATACGATCGGGGAAAAGAGGCGCCCAAGGTAGTCATCTTTGGAGGTAATCCAAAACATCAAAGAAGGTAAAACCACTCAAGGTACTCAGTTTATTGTTCCGTCAAACACATATTACACCGTATTGCCAAAGATAGTTTCAGGGCCTCTCAGGCTCCCCTTTGTCAAGGCACAGTATGATCACATCGATGCAATCTTACTGTACCTTGACACAGGGGACCATGTTTTGGACTTCTGCTTGCTACCTGGTCCTGCACCCACCAATGAATGACTGGCATATGATCTATTCGTTTTTAATCTTTGGAGGCAAGTCATCTTCTTTTTAAAAGGTTTTAACCTACTTTTATCTACTTTGGGTGCCTATTTTCCCCTTATTGTGTACTGCAACCTCCCCCTCCACATCTGGCGGGGGTTCAAGGGTCCTCAGTAACACAACTGCTAGCTGGTACCCATACTTTTTTCCAGAGAGCGGCCATGCCTTGTGTGTCTGGGAATACCCAGAGTATGGATAAGTTGATAGTCTCCACCTGCTTGATAAGTTGGTTGCTCTACTAGATACAGCAAAATCCTCAATATCTGGAACTCGGGCAACCGGAAGTCTCAACTAATCGGCATGCCTGAGGGGATAACGGGGTCTGTTTTGTGAGGTGGTTAGCCGGCCATAAAATACTCCAGCAACATCCTGCAGCTCCTAGCGGCATTCCGGTGTCCATGAACGGCACCCAGCGTGTCACATGACCCGACGCTGATCAGGTGACATCAGGGCCGGATTACCGACCAGGCAACAAAAGCAGTCGCTTGGGGCCCCATTCAAAGTCAAAGGGGCCCCATCAGCACATAAACCGGCCCTCGCCATCCTGTCAGCGGTGGCTGCATGGTATAATGGTTAAAGGGACTCTGAGCAGTGCAGTAACTATGGAAAGATGCATATCATTTTAAAGCTCTCTTTCTCCTCTTTCCAATGATATATAAACCGCCGCCACATGCCTTTTAGTTTTCGCTATTTCCGCGATCGAAATCGCGGCCATGGCAATTTCGATCGCAAAAATAGCGAAAACTAAAAGGCGTAGGGTGGCAGTTTATCTATCATTGGAAAGAGGAGAAAGAGAGCTTCAAAATGATATGTATCTTTCCATAGTTACATTGTATTACACAGGACGACTTTTCTCCAAAGTCGGCAGCTCGATTCAGCACAATGCAAAGAAATATAAGGAACCCAGGGGGATATAATAACAAACATCATGCTGGTAGGTGTGAGGATGTAATTAATTAGTTGTGGGTATGCTTAAAGGCATACCCACAGGGACTGCTCGGAGTCCCTTTAAGGACTCTGCCTCTGACAGGAGACCAGGGTTCGAATCTCGGCTCTGCCTGTTCAGTAAGCACCTATTCACTAGGAGACCTTAGGCAAGTCTCTCTAACACTGCTACTGCCTATAGGGCGCGTCCTAGTGGCTGCAGCTCTGGCGCTTTGAGTCCGCCAGGAGAAAAGCACGATATAAATGTTATTTGTCTTGTCTTGTCAAATGATGCCGTGCGCTGCTGATTGTCTTCAGAGCCAGGCTCTCCTCCTGGGTCCCCCTCCAGCTACTGTGCACCCTGCCGCTGCCCACTCCTCCCTTCCTTCCCACAGAAAACCACAGCTGCAGCAAGAATGATAGCAGCAGATGGCAAACACTCACTCACCTATCCATGATCCAAGCGATAGAGATCCCGTCATCTGAAACCAATCTGTCTCTTCTACAGTGCAGCCGCTCGCTCTGAACTTCCTGATTCTCAGATCAGACAGGAAGTAGGAAGTAGTAATAGTAGTAGTAACAGAGCGGCAGCACTCTAGAGGAGACAGATGGGCTCCAGATGATGGGACCTCTATTGCTTGGATCCCAATAGGTGAATGTGAGTCATCTGGTGCTGTCATTCTCCCCTGCTGCGGCTGCCTTCTCTGCTGGACTATCATATTCACTGGGATGGAGGCTGCATGGTGGCTGTCTAGTTTGGGAGGAAATCGGTTGTTCGGTGGGGGGTTATGTAATTCTGTCTGGGGAACGGCTTCCAGTTTGGCGGTGTCCAGAGCTTTCTGCTATTGCCAGGCTGGAGATGCAGGGGGAAAGTGCTGCTGCTGTGATATCTGGCGCCCTCTTCACAGGGGTGCCCCAGCCCCTGAGTGCAAATGTCCCAGCCATTCATCTCTCACTCTGCATTTTGCTGCTGCTATTCCCTGCATTGTGCACCCACAGAGGAAAGCGGGCTGTTGCCCATAGCAACCAGTAGCTCGGCTGCCCCGGTGTGCGGCATGTTGCTGTGCAGCTGCATCTTCTGATTCTATTACGACATGATGGGGGGCCCAAATCAGTAACTTTGCTTAAGGCCCCATTTAGCCTTAATCCGGCTCTGGAACCATAGAATGGAGGACACTAGAAAGCCACTAGGTGCTACAGGACATCGCTGGAGGCTCTGGGAGGTTTGTGCTGTGTGAGATACTAGGATGATGCTGGATACTAGGGACATTGCTGTACCTTATTTTGTGAGTAAAATTCCCTCATGTTCTCTCATCAACACCATTTGAGCTCTGTGTTTTGTCAAGGTGCTGTGACATCTTATCCTCTCCAGAGCTGGATGTTCCTTCATGTCTTTGAGAGATTCTCACTCCATTTTCAACAACAGAACGTAAAACAAACATCCTTTGAGGAGCGTCAGACACCCTCATACTGGCTGCACAGGTGTGCAGATCCGGGACCTCGAGAACAGGATCTTCCCAGCCGAGGTTCCCTCCAGATAGAAACAACCATTAGATGGCTTTATCTATCCAGCATCTACCAAACATTGAAACACCGGTTTAACTCCTGTTCCTCACAGAAAATCCTGCACAATGGAGAAGGTTGTGTCTGAATGTTACTAAGCAGACCGCAGCTGGTAATTCATTACTGAGAAAGGAGAAGTCCTCACACATTTGCCGCACACATCCTGTATTGTTCTACATTGTGTAGATGATGGACAAGGCAATAATTACACACATTGATCACAGCTCAGTGATGTAGAGTCACCTCTTTACATTGTGTCCTGTTTCCTGTTACATTTCCCATGTGATGGATGCAGGATGTGACCTTGTGACGGAGGCACTTTTGGAGAGCATAGATTTATTCCTTGTTGCATAGCTGGAGGCATAAAAGGATGTAATCTAAAGATCTACAGGGCGGGCATCATGGATGGTATCTGATGTCCCTGCTGTCTGTGGATAATGTGATGTGACAGTCCGAGGTGATAGAGAAGGTCTATGGACTGCACCATCAATCTCCGCACCCTTCCTATGTCACCTTATCTGGACTGTGACTGATGTGACGAGAGGCTTCTCTGCAGTTTAGCCCAAACACAAAACAAATAAAAGCGGACCTGAACTCAGAACTTTCTCTCTGCTCTAAAAGATAAGCAACAGCATAATATCCATAACAGAAAAACATTTACTTTTTACAGCCGATACAAATCCTGCAATAAATCTGCAGTGTGTCTACAACAACAACAACAACAACAAATAACATTTGTAAAGCGCTTTTCTCCCGTGGGACTCAAAGCGCATAAGCATGGCTCCGACCATCGTGGTACAGGGGAAGAATTTTATAAATCTGGAAATGCCAGGCTAAACAGGTGGCTTTTCAGTCTGGATTTGAATAGCTCCAGGGATGGTGCTGTCTTTACTGGGTGTGGTAGGGAGTTCCAAAGAGTAGGGGCAGCATGACAGAAGGCTCTGTCTCCAGATTTTTTGAGGTGCACTCTGGGAGTGACCAAGTTTATAGAACTTGCTGATCTGAGGTTGTGAGAGGTGTGGTGCAGCTTCAGCAAGTCCTTCATGTATCCAGGGCCCAGATTGTGCAGGGATTTGAATGTCAGCAGTCCAATCTTGAAGAGTATTCTCCATTCTACTGGTAGCCAGTGCAGTGAGCGAAGGATCGGTGTAATGTGACAGTGGCGAGGCTGGTTTGTTAGCAATCTGGCAGCAGCATTCTGCACTAATTGCAGGCGACGCAGGTCTTTTTTGGGGAGGCCAGCATAAAGGGTATTGCAGTAGTCCAGCCGTGATGTGATGAAGGCGTGGACTAGGGTTTGAAGATCCTCTGGGGGAATCAGATGTTTAATCTTTGCAATGTTCTTCAGATGAAAGAAGGAAGATTTAACTACAGATGAAATTTGGTTTCTGAAACTCAATTCCCCATCGATTAGTACGCCAAGGCTGCGCACAAGGTTGGAGCTGTTTATGTCTGAATTCCCAATCCTGATTGGTGTTGCTTTAGGATAGAGCTGTTTTGATGGCGAGCACTGGCTTTGGACAAACAGGACCTCAGTTTTGTCAGCATTCAGTTTTAACCAGTTATCATTCATCCATGCCTGAAGCTCAGCTAAGCAAGAGTTTATTTTTGGGGTAGGGTCTGTTCCACCAGGTTTGAAGGACAGGTATAGCTGTGTGTCATCGGCGTAGCAGTGGTACGTCAGGCCATGTCGTTGGATAAGTGTACCGAGTGGCAACATGTAGATTGCAAACAGCAGAGGGGATAGGATTGATCCTTGTGGCACTCCGAATTGTAGAGGTGCAGGTTTGGACATTATAGGTCCTAGGGATACTCTCTGTGTTCTGTCAGTCAGGAATGATCTGAACCACTGAAGGACTGATCCACTGATGCCACAGTACTCCTGCAGTCTGTTAAGCAGGATTTCATGGTCAACTGTATCAAAAGCAGCTGAGAGATCCAACAGGATTAGGATGGAGCATTCCCCTCTGTCCCTTGCCATGAGCAGATCGTTGCAGACTTGGATGAGGGCTGTTTCACAGCTGTGGTGTTTCTTAAAGCCAGATTGTAGAGGGTCCAGGATGTTGTTTACTGACAGCCTGGTTTCAAGTTGCAGATAGACAGCTTTTTCAATAACTTTACCTAAGAAGGGGAGGTTGGAGACAGGTCTGTAGCTGCTCATAGCATCTGGATCCATGGAAGGTTTTTTGAGAAGGGGCTTGATGATTCCTTCTTTTAGAGAGGTAGGAAACCTCCCTGCTTGCAGAGAGCAATTTACTATTTTGTGAAATGCTGGACCAAGCAGGTCAGGGCATTTCAGCATATGTTTAGTTGGCCCAGGGTCCAGGTCGCAGGTTGTCTGGCGGAGACGACAGAGGGTGTCTGAGATCTCTTCCTCGCTAATACTTTTGAAATCAGTCCAGGGTGTTAGGTTGTTTTTGCAGCTATTTCCATTAGTTGCATGAGTCTTGGGTGCTGTGGACTGAATGAGAGACCGAATAGAAGATACTTTGTCAGCAAAGTAGCAGGCAAATTTCTCACATAGCTCCTTTGAGGGAGTTATAGTGGGTTTTAGACAGGATGGATTACATAGTCTATCAACTGTGCGGAATAGTTGGGCTGGTCTGTTGGCGGCCTTTGCGATCTCCTGTGATAGGTAGGAGGATTTTTTCTTGGTGATCGCATTTTGGTAGCTTTCCCGGTGAGAGACAAGGGTGTGTTTATCTTTTGAATTCTGAGATTTTCGCCACTTCCTTTCTAGTCTGCGCACTTCTTTCTTTAGGTCCTTTAGTGAGCTGTCAAACCACCGTGCATGGTGAAGTGGTGTAGATCGTTTGATGCGAACTGGAGCGAGGGCGTCATAGGCAGATGACACTGCATGGTTGTAAATCAGGACCATGGAGTCTGGGTCTGCGCAATGATTGGTTAATGCGTCGAAGTTGAGGATATTCTGAACGTGCTGGGGTGAGACATCTTTCAGTGAACGGTATTTTATGAGTTCTTTCCCTCTGTGTTTTATCGCTGGTGCTGTCAGAGAGAAGTGGATGGTGTGGTGGTCTGACCATACCACTGGGTTTATATCCATGTGTGATATTAAAAGTCCGGAATGAAATATAAGATCCAGGGTGTGCCCTTTCGTATGGGGTGTGCCCTTTCCTGCTTTCAAGGAAGCAGACAAAGGGTTAACCTCCTGTTTACAAATTAGCTGCCAGTTGACCCAGCTGAGAGATCAAATTAACGTGGTGATTAGTCACAGATGGGGGGGAGGGGGATTAGAAAGGATAAACTCTCTAAATACATACAGGTTGCATCCCTCTGTTTTCCTTCTGTCCTGTGAAAGAGTCCCGGTCCACTTTAAGCATCCCACCACTAAAGCCCACCTGAAGTGACAGGAATATGGTATGGAGGTTGCCATATTTATTTCCTTTTAAACAAAGCACATTGCCTGGCTGTCCTACAGATCCACTTCCTCTTCTTCAGCCAGATGAATCAGTGAACGGTTGTTCGCCAGCGAAGATCCCTGATCCATCTGGCCGTGATGTCATAGACAATGAACAAGCATGCAGATCAGATGTTTCTGACTGAAGTCTGACTGGATTAGCTGCATGCTTGTTTCAGGTGTGTGATTCAGCCACTACTGCAGCCAAATAGACCAGCAGGGCTGCTGGGCAACTGGCATTGTGTAAAAGGAAAAAAAATATGCCTCTCAGTTCTGGTGAGCTTTCTCTTCATTAAGCTATAATGTAACTGAGAAGACACAGATATTAGCTGAAAGGACTATACTGGGGCTCTAAAGCTACGTACAGACGCTCCGGGCCCGTTCACATTGGGCCAAAAAACGTTATTATGGGGCGGGGCAGGAGCAGGTGTGTCATCAGCTGGTATTCGGGTCCTTTGCATGCGCTTCCTGCCTTCATATAATAGTATTAATCAGCTTCCAATTGCACCTGTAAAAAATGTCTCCAATGAGCTAGTTGTGCTCACAGATGATGTGGGCGGAGTCTTCCTCTAAACATATGAGGGTGTCGGCTTCCTGAAGGAGGATGATGTGGCCCTTTGCTGTAATTGTGCAAATAAGCGCAGGCAGCCAATTGGCCTCGTTCACATCATACGTGCTGCCATGCGCATTTCAGCAGTGCATATGATGTGCGACTTGCAAGAACGGCATAGACAGCACTTCTGGCGTTCACATCACGTGCGCTATCACACTGCTGCGTGCGTTTTTCAGCAAAGCGCAGCGCTGACCCATTAACTGTAGTGAATGGAATCAGCAGCAACGCATAGGGCGTGCGATCATGAGCGTTGCGTTCAGATTGCACGGTTATTCTGCACTAATGATGTGAATGAGGCCATGATATGTTCTTTTTGTGGAGTACGCAGCCAAGAGCTATAATATCTATCTATACATTCATAATAAAAATATCAAAGACTATGGTAGGGATTAGATTGTGAGCTCCTCTGAGGACAGTCAGTGACATGACTATGTACTCTGTACATCGCTGCGGAAGATGTCAGTGCTATATAAATACATAATAATAATATGGTAGGACATTAGACTATGACTATGGTAGGATTAGATTGTGAGCTCCTATGAGGACAGTCAGTGACATGACTATGTACTCTGTACATCGCTGCGGAAGATGTCAGTGCTATATAAATACATAATAATAATATGGTAGGACATTAGACTATGACTATGGTAGGATTAGATTGTGAGCTCCTATGAGGACAGTCAGTGACATGACTGTGTACTCTGTACAGCGCTGCAGGAGATGTCCGGGCTATATAAATACATAATAATTTGGTAGGACATTACACTATGACTATGGTAGGATTAGATTGTGAGCTCCTATGAGGACAGTCAGTGACATGACTGTGTACTCTGTAATGTGCTGCAGGAGATGTCAGGGCTATATAAATACATATTAATATGATAGAACATTAGACTATGATTATCGCAGGGATTAGATTGTAAGCTCCTCTGAGGGACAGTTGAGTGATAAGAAAATATACTCTGTAAATATAAATACTAAAGTA